>NC_140016.1:9019843-9155980 GCF_964263955.1 Coregonus lavaretus
ATGTCAATGTATTCATTATTAATTTCCTTCAGAGGGATATGCATATCATCTGATGCTCCCAGAGACAGACAGGGGCTTTGAGACGTTGAGCCTTTCATTGTTTTAACTGGGAGAGAAGACAGATAGACAGACAGACAGACAACCTTATTGATGTTTGTGGTTATCAATCCTAGCCATGCAATTGACTGTAGCAGGATAAAGGTTGGTTTAATCAGAGACGACTTCCCTCCCTCTCTCCTTTCTTTTCTCAATCTCTTTCCCCCTTCACAGATATTGTCACACAATGCACCATGTCTGAGTGGAGTGTGTGTGCGTGTGTGTGCGCTTGAATACATGTGTCTGTGTGTATGCCTGTTCCAGTACTCACACTTGCAGTGTGTGTCGCAGAGCGCCTGTTTCCTCGTGTCACAGAGTCGTACTGACCCTCTACTGCTGCTGTAGGCCAAGGTGTTGCACTGTTGAGGATGGAACTCTGCTGCTGTAATCACCTCCGTCAGATCCTCCATGTTACCCGGCTTAATGTCCACAATGTCTGGGGAGGGGCACGCTCAGGGAGAAATAACAGTTCAGCTAAATGTTTTGGATTGTTTATAACAAGACAGAGGAACAGAATACAGGCATAGCACTTGTTCCTAGAGGTCAAAGGTTATTTGAAGCAGCAGTCGGTAACCTATAAATGTTGTAGACAGGTGAAAGGATACTGAAGCTCTGGTCGGTGATCTCCAGGTTCCACAGGTTGACCCTGAGGTCATCGGTGGAGATGTAGGTCTGGAGGTCAGAGTTCACGGAGATGGAGTTGATGTTGTAGGTGTGGGCATTACTGAAAACACGCCGCGCTGTCGCCTCCACCATCAGATCTGTGGGCTGGAGGACAGGCACCTTGGAGGGAGGGAGAGAGAGAGAGAGAGAGAGAGAGAGAGAGAACATATTTTCACATCACATGACTAACTATGTGACCCCAGGAATATATCGCTTATCATAGAATCTATGATTGAGAGAGCATTCACAGATTGACTATGAACACCTCTTTCTATTTCAGTACACCGTGAACGCCTGGTTCTATACAGCCAGTCAGTCTCTGCTACACACATACAGATCTTTTCATAGGACTTCATGTACTGTATGTCTCCACTTTAATGTAGTGGTAGACTGTACAGCAGCAGGCCTAGTGAGCTGGTGTTAGGACTGAGGAGCCAGGGATGGCCTGCAGAGGAACCACACTCACACTACACTCCATTCTCCCCCCATGCCTTTCACCCCCAGTAACAGCCACACTCTACTAGTCCCAACTCTATGATGTCAAACAGACTGTAGAGACACACAGCTGTCATCCATTATGACATACAGTACAGTAGGAGATAGGAGAGGAGAGAGAGAGAGAGAGACCGTATGTAAATGTAAATGTAAATTGAGAGAGACAGAGAGACCGAATGTAAATGTAAATGTAAATTGATTTGAGAGAGAGAGAGAGAGAGAACTCTGTATATAGACATAATATGACATTTGAAATGTCTTTATTCTTTTGGAACGTCTGAGTGTAATGTTTACTGTTAATATTTATTGTTTATTTCACTTTTGTTTACTATATACTTCACTTGCTTTGGCAATGTTAACATACGTTTCCCATTCCAATAAAGCCCTTAAATTGAAATGGAAATTGAGAGAGAGAGAGAGAGAGAGAGAGAGAGAGAGAGAGAGAGAGAGAGAGAGAGAGAGGCCACTAATAGATGCACTGAGCCGGGACTCTCTGTGTGAGAATTAAAGACCATGGCTGGCTGCGTGATGGGGTTGCAAAACAAGGGAGAGTGAAAGAGAGAAATAGAGAGATGATCCCCTTCATCGCATTCCTCTCAGTGCACATATCGATCTCTCTCTCACTCAATTCAATTTCAATTCAATTTCAATAAAATTCAATTTAAGGGCTTTATTGGCATGGGAAACGTATGTTAACATTGCCAAAGCAAGTGAAGTAGATTGTAAACAAAAGTGAAATAAACAATACAAATGAACAGTAAACATTTCCCTCAGAAGTTCCAAAAGAATAAAGACATTTCAAATGTCATATTATGTATATACAGTGAGGGAAAAAAGTATTTGATCCCCTGCTGATTTTGTACATTTGCCCACTGACAAATACATGATCAGTCTATAATTTTAATGGTAGGTTTATTTGAACAGTGAGAGACAGAATAACAACAAAACAATCCAGAAAAACGCATGTGAAAAATGTTATACATTGATTTGCATTTTAATGAGGGAAATAAGTATTTGACCCCTCTGCAAAACATGACTTAGTACTTGGTGGCAAAACCCTTGTTGGCAATCACAGAGGTCAGACGTTTCTTGTAGTTGGCCACCAGGTTTGCACACATCTCAGAAGGGATTTTGTCCCACTCCTCTTTGCAGATCTTCTCCAAGTCATTAAGGTTTTGAGGCTGACGTTTGGCAACTCGAACCTTCAGCTCCCTCCACAGATTTTCTATGGGATTAAGGTCTGGAGACTGGCTAGGCCTCTCTAGGACCTTAATGTGCTTCTTCTTGAGCCACTCCTTTGTTGCCTTGGCCGTGTGTTTTGGGTCATTGTCATGCTGGAATACCCATCCACGACCCATTTTCAATGCCCTGGCTGAGGGAACCAGAGTTTTGAAAAACGGATTCTTCTCTCAGTGATTACGACCGAATGTACCATGAGAAATACACCTGTCCTGAGAGACATGAGCTGCATATTCAATGACAACGTGCAAAGTAATTTGGAATAGCCCAAATTCATGGAGTTTATTTGGGAGAGCCATATTATATATTGCCAGAAGACTGAAATATAACCATTTGCTTTATATATCCCTCGTTCTCAAAATATTCATGTCAGTGATATCAAACAACATCATTTTCATCTTGGGACCCCTGGGGACAATGAGATATGAACTCTTATTAACTAGTATTATTCTGCCCTTATGAGATACTGTGTTTGTGTGTGTGTGAGTTTTAGTGTGTGTGTGTGTATGTGTGTGTGTGTGCGTGCGCGTGTGTGCGTGCATGTGTCCGTACGTGTGTTTGCACGTGCGTGTGTGTGTGTTCTCACCTGTAGTGAGGTGATTGTAGATGGGTCTCTGATTCGTCCGTCTTCATCCTTCAGGTTGTATCCCTCTGGTCGTCTGTCTCTCTCACTGATCTTCCAGAGCTTCACTGTCTTATCTACACCCAACAAACACACACACACACACGCACACAAAGGGAGAGACCGAAAAAGAGCGAGAGAGAGAGAGAGAGAGAGAGAGAGAGAGAGAGAGAGAGAGAGTATTAAGCGCCATGCTAAAGTGATGCCAGCCTGGATGGTGCTGCCTATGACAGTGATCATAGAGATGACATAGTGATGTTATAACAGCTGTCATAAGGAGGATCAGATACAAATCCACAGGTTAAATCAGTCAAATCAGGAATAGCATCACCATTCATCTGATCATTGGGATATAAATAATGTTTTTCCAGAATATGTACACACTGTATATTACACACTGTATATTACAAACTGTATTTTACACAATGTATATATTACACACTGTATATTACATACTGTATACTACATACTATTACATACTGTATATTACACACTGTATATTACACACTGTATATTACATACTGTATATTACATACTGTATATTATATACTGTATATTACATACTGTATACTACATACTATAACATACTGTATATTACATACTGTATATTACACACTGTATATTACATACTGTATATTACATACTGTATATTATATACTGTATATTACATATTGTAGACTGATGCCAGCCTGGATGGTGCTGCCTTTGACAGTGATCATAGAGATGACATAGTGATGTTTTAACAGCTGTCACACTGTATATTACATACTGTATATGAAATACTGTATATTACATACTATTACATACTGTATATTACATACTGTATATTACATACTATTACATACTGTATACTACATACTATAACATACTGTATATTACATACTGTATATTACACACTGTATAGTCGTGGTCAAAAGTTTTGAGTATGACACAAATACTAATTTTCACAAAGTCTGCTGCCTCAGTTTTGATGATGGCAATTTGCATATACTCCAGAATGTCATGAAGAGTGATCAGATTAATTGCAATTAAGTCCCTCTTTGCCATGAAAATGAACTTAATCCCCCAAAAACATTTCCACTGCATTTCAGCCCACCCACAAAAGGACCAGCTGCCATCATGTCAGTGATTCTCTCGTTAACACAGGTGAGAGTGTTGACGAGGACAAGGCTGGAGATCACTCTATCATGCTGATTGAGTTAGAATAACAGACTGGAAGCTTTAAAAGGAGGGTGGTGCTTGAAATCATTGTTCGTCCTCTGTTAACCATGGTTACCTGCAAGGAAACACGTGCCGTCATATCATTGCTTTGCACAAAAAGGGCTTCACAGGCAAAGATATTGCTGCTAGTAAGATTGCACCTAAATCAACCATTTATCAGATCATCAAGAACTTCAAGGAGAGAGGTTCAATTGTTGTGAAGAAGGCGTCAGGGCGCCCAAGAAAGTCCAGCAAGCGCCAGGACCGTCTCCTAAAGTTGATTCAGCTGCGGAATCGTGGCACCACCAGTGCAGAGCTTGCTCAGGAATGGCAGCAGGCAGGTGTGAGTGCATCTGCACGCACAGTGAGGCAAAGACTTTTGGAGGATGGCCTGGTGTCAAGAAGGGCAGCAAAGAAGCCATTTCTCTCCAGTAAAAACATCAGGGACAGACTGATATTCTGCAAAAGGTACAGGGATTGGACTGCTGAGGACTGGGGTAAAGTCATTTCCTCTGATAAATCCCCTTTCCGATTGTTTGGGGCATCCGGAAAACACCTTGTCCGGAGAAGACAAGGTGAGCGCTACCATCAGTCCTGTGTCATGCCAACAGTAAAGCATCCTAAGACCATTCATGTGTGGGGTTGCTTCTCAGCCAAGGGAGTGGGCTCACTCACAATTTTGCCTAAGAACACAGCCATGAATAAAGAATGGTACCAACACATCCTCCGAGAGCAACTTCTCCCAACCATCCAAGAACAGTTTGGTGACGACCAATGCCTTTTCCAGCATGATGGAGCACCTTGCCATAAGGCAAAAGTGATAACTAAGTGGCTCGGGGAACAAAACATCGACATTTTGGGTCCATGGCCAGGAAACTCCCCAGACCTTAATCCCATTGAGAACTTGTGGTCGATCCTCAAGAGGCGGGAGGACAAACAAAAACCCACAAATTCTGACAAACTCCAAGCATTGATTATGCAAGAATGGGCTGCCATCAGTCAGGCTGTGGCCCAGAAGTTAATTGACAGCATGCCAGGGCGGATTGCAGAGGTCTTGAAAAAGAAGGGTCAACACTGCAAATATTGACTCTTTGCATAAACCTAATGTAATTGTCAATAAAAGCCTTTGACACTTATGGAATACTTGTAATTATACTTCAGTATACATAGTAACTACTGACATAAAGATCTAACACTGAAGCAGCAAACTTTGTGGAGACCAATACTTGTGTCATTCTCAAAACTTTTGACCACGACTGTATATTATACACTGTATATTACATACTGTATATTACACACTGTATACTGTACACTGAGAACAAAAAATTAGGAACACCTGCTCTTTCCATGATTTAGACTGACCAGGTGAATCAAGGTGAAAGCTATGATCCCTTATTGATGTCACCTGTTAAATCCCCTTCAATCAGTGTAGTTGAAATGGAGGAGACAGGTTAAAGAGGGATGTTTAAGCCTTGAGACAATTGAGACATATATTGTGTATGTGTGCCATTCAGAGGGTGAATGGGCAAGACAAAATATTTAAGTGCCTTTGAATGGTCTATGGTAGTAGGTGCCAGGCGTACCGGTTTGAGTGTGTCAAGAACTGCAACTCTGCTGGGTTTTTCACGCTCAACAGTTTCCTGTGTGTATCAAGAATGGTCCACCAACCAAAGGATATCCAGCCAACTTCACACAACTGTGGGAAGCATTGGAGTCAACATGGGCCGGCATCCCTGTGGAACGCTTTCAACACCTTGTAGAGTCCATGCCCTGACGAATTGAGGTTGTTCTGAGGGCAAAATATGTGTGTGGGCACACACGTATGAACACACGCACACGTATGAACACACACACACACACAGCAGGGCCACACGACCAGATGGAGCTCCTCTGACTATGGTTCCACTGCTTCTAACTCCTATACACACATACGCAAACGCACACACACACACACACACACACACACACACACACACACACTCACCATTGGTGGAGAGGAGGAAGTAAGCAGCGTTCTGCTGCGGCAGCCATCTTATCTTGTTGATCTTCTCCTCTATCTCCAGACTCTTCAGGTAGTCAAACTCTGGCTCATGACTCTGGAACGTACTGTAAACATTATACTCCCCTCGCCTCTGGGGCTCACTTTTAGTCTGGGGGGGAGAGAGAGAGGGGGAGAGAGAGGAGAGGAACACACAGGTTGGTTGGAAGGTACCGTAAATAATATACTCCCCTCGCCGCTGGGGCTGACTCTTAGTTTGGGAGGAGAGCGGAGGAAGGCAGAAGAGAGAGGGGGAGAGGAACACAGCTTAGGCTGTAACATACTTTAGACATGTTATACTCTGTGGAGAGGGAGAGGGGAGAGAGAGGTGGGAGACAGAGATGAGGGGAGGGAGAGAGATACAGAGGTAAAGAGAGGGAGGACACAGAAAGAGAGAGTGTGTTTCATACCTCCTGCTCTCTCTGGAAGACCACCACTCTTCCTCCTTTGTCCCCTGTGGCCAGCAGCTCCCCCGAAGGGTTAAACTCCACGGTGGAGATGATGTCAGCTAAAACAAAACACATACACAGTTAATATTACCAGATATATTGTGGATAATGTACCACAGGGATAATGTACCACAGGGTTAATGTACCACAGGGATAATGCAACACAGGGATAATTTACCACAGGGATAATGCAACACATGGATAAAGTATCACTGGGATAATGTACCACTGGGATAATGCAACACGTGGATAATGCAACACAGGGATAATGTAACACAGATATATTTTCACACAGAGATGAAAGCTAGCTGCACAGAGACAAAACCAGTGAGAACATTTGCTACATCTTAAAATAATATTTTTTTCTGAAAACTAATTTTTCACCCATTTTCGGCTTCAGCTTGCCTTATAGCTTATAGCTCAACTTCTTTTAAGGGCAGAATATCTAGGAAACAAAGGGTTGCCATGGTGACCCAGATAGGAGAAATATGGGTAAAAGATGTGGGTTAAACGGCTGTCTGAAACCGGTCTGAAACTGATTGTGTTATTTCATCTAATTCACCCCAATCATCAGACTAAAATAGTCTGGCAATCAGCCAGTTAATTAACTTAACGATCCTCACACAATCAGTAACTCATCAGAATCTCATCAGTTCAGTAGCAGGTTTAAAGCATACTATCATCACACAATCAGTGCTATTAGTTTCCTCTCTACATGAATTAAGCAGTTCCTTTCCCCCACAGGAGCCATAGTGGTGAAGTAGTCCCTAAAGGACCTATTTGTTTCCCTCTCAAGTCATTACTAGATGAAACCAGACATCTTCCATCCAGAGAGATTATAAGGACACTCCTTTAGGACAGAATTCAACTGATGCACACAGCCAAGTCGCATTGTTTCACAGCCAAGCTTATAGACACCAGTCCAGTGCATTTGGCTCCTCAGCCACTGAAATGAGCTAAAACCAATGCATCTCTCACATCAAGCATCCAAAACAAGATCCTGGGTTTCTAGATTGTAACACAGACAGGCAACTACCTTTGAGATACCTCCTCCTCTCCTCCTGAAACACATGCATCTGATCTGTCTAGCTTTAGGGGAGACTACAGCTCTACATCTAAAACAATCTAGAGATGGATACGTCTCTCAATATCCAACTGGTTTGTTCCCGACAGGTCTAACGAAACAAATACACAAACCAAGTCAGATAGTGAAGGGAGAGCTGTAGTTAACTGTACATGTACGCACACACACACCAGAGGAGGCTGGTAGGAGGAGCTATAGGAGGACGGGCTCATTGTAATGGCTGGAAAGAAAGAAATGGACACTGGGGCCGAGGCTCCCTGCCATCCAGGACCTCTACACCAGGCGGTATCAGAGGGAGGTCCTTCTCTAATGCCCCCGCCGCAGCACTAACATTCAGGGCAGGGAACACATAATCCAGACCCTCCGTCCACCAATCAGAATTGGAAGTATCAGTCACATACTGCCGATGAAGTACTGGCAAGGAATCGCAGAACTCAGCTACGACCTTCCTCAGTCGGATCCCCGCTCTGTCTCCCAGCTCCTCCAACGATCTGCTCCTGCTCCGCATCAGATGACCCAGCTTGGTACACCCCACTCCTAACAGACATTAACATAGGCTGGCTGAACCCATAGCATGGGACTGGATGACAGTGTTATAAAAAAAGAGGCTCTTCAAAAAGCCACATCCCTGGTGGCGTGCCGGCCTTACAGGACATCTCGGAAACTCTCCAAGCCTGCATAACAGACTCATAGAATGGAATCAGGCCAGACAAATCACCGCCCTCTAGCTTTAAGTGGAAAAGGTGCTTGTCTAAGCCCAAACAGCCTCATCAATGTGTAGGCTGTATCGACCCAGCTAGAACCGTCACTGTACAACAGTCTCTGGGATGCTTGAAGCCGGAAAGCCATGATCCTAGAAGAAGTGTCCACCAGGCCTTGCCCACCCTCGTGCAGTGGCAGGTACAGGGCTGAAGCTTTAATCCAGTGTTGTCCATACCAGAAGAAATTGACAAGGGTCCTCTGAAGCTCTTGTATCTAGGATGAGTTTACTGTATGCTGGGGCCTCGTGTGGTGAAGGTGGGGGGTGGTTTGAGCTGCCCCATCCCCGTCCAAAGGGGTATTGGGCAGGGATGCCCAATTTCAGGAGTTATATTGTCCAGCTATTGAACCAATGCTTTGTTTTTTAAGCGAAGGGTCCCACGATAGCACTGTCTGCGTATGCAGATGACGTGACAGTTTTATTACATGGGGTGAGGATGTTAAGGCTCTCTCAAACGCTTTAAAAGGTGTATGAGGGGGCCTCCTCAGCTAGAGTTAATTGGGAAGAGAGTGAATCGCTGTGGGCAGGTCAGCTTCAGATAGGGTCCGCACCACAGTTACCAGGGGGGCTTCAGTGGGGCAGAGATGGGATGAAGACTTTGGGGGGTTTTCTAGGCTCTGATGTCTTTCAAAAAAAGAACTGGGACGGTGTAGTGGAGAAGGTGTGTGCCAGATTGTCTAGGTGGAAATGGGTGTTACCCCAGCTGTCTTATAGGGGAAGGGTGCTGGTAGCTAATAACCTAGCCGCCTCTACCCTGTGGCACATACTAATGATTTTACAGCCACCGGGGGGGGGGGGGTAAACTCGTCCTAGATAAAAAAGCATCCCCAAACCCAAAGGCTTTCATTATTTTGAACAAGTACTGGTGGTCCACACGGTCAAAAGCCTTCTCCTGAACCAAAGAAAGCAAACCCACATTCACATCAGACAGTTTACAAATGTCTAAAACAACTCTTATTAGAAACAAGTTATCAACAATAGAGCGGTCAGGCACACAGTAAGACTGGTCCTTGTGGACCAACAGCCTCTGATATTCTTTCAACCTGTTTGAGAGACACTTAGATATCATTTTATATTCTGCACACAGCAATGCAACAGGTCGCCAGTTTTTTTAAAGAGCCAAATTCCCCTTTTTTGGCAACAATGAAAACACAGCACATTGACAGGATAAAGGAAGAGAACCCTCATGAAAAGATTCACATACCACTTCATAAGAATCCTCCCCAATAGACCCCCAAAACTGCTTATAGAAATCAGATGGTAAACCATCGATGCCAGGGGCTCAGCCTGATGATAGCTGCATAACTGCAGTGGACAGCTCCTGCAGAGTAATGTCAGAGTCCAACGCAGCTCTCTGCTCAGGGCCCAATTGAGGAAGTCCATGTAACAACTATTCAGCACACAGAGGATCACAATCCTCCGCCTTATAGAGGGCAGAGTAGAAATCCACGGCATGTTGGCGCATCTCACCGTCATCCGTGGTCACCTTCCCATCAGGGAGATGAAGGCAGACCATCTGTTTGCGTTGCAATGTCGACTGCCCTAGGTTATTAAAAAAAGCGCTAGGAGCATCCATATCCTTGAGGGTAGCAAAGCGAGACATAATCAAGGCACCCTTCACTCTTTCATGTAAAGATGACCTCAGTTCATGTCTCTTGTCATGTAAGTTCATGACTAGTCTGGGGTCATTCTGAGTGAGCAACTTCAATTCAATAGATTTGATGTCAATACTTGACAGAGCAGTATACTGTTGACAAACACACGTATTTGGGCCTTCCCAACCTCCCACCATTGTCTCAAGGACTCAAAATTCCATTTAATAACCCTCAATTTTTCCCAACACAACAACAACTTTTCACAAAACATGGTGTCATGTAGTAACTTACCATACGTAAAAATGTATGCACACATGACTAAGTCGCTTTGGATAAAAGTGTCTGCTAAATGGCATATTATTATTATTATTATTATTATTATTAACTTAACATTAAAATACCAATAAGGTGATGACCTTCGTGGACAGAACAAGTGAATATCAACAGTGACAATATGGTGATCAGAGAAACCCACAGGAGTAATGTCACACCTTCCAACCCTACTACAGTATTGCTCAGATACATACAACCTGTCTAACCTTGTTGCACTGACATGACCTTCATTAACTTTTAGCCATGTGTACTGCCTAACTTTTGCATTCCTTACTCTCCACACATCAGAAAGCTCAAACTCAGTTAGTAGACCAGACAGACAAATTGCTGACCGCAGGTGAGGTTCTTCAGCAGTGCGATCAACAGTAAAATCCACTTTACAGTTCCAGTCCGCCCCTAAAACCATACACCCCTCTTGGTCACACTGTCTTAAGGTTTCCTTTATTTGATCAAATACAGCAATACGCTCTGTACCCTCATTAGGAGCATAAAGATACAAAATAAAAATAAAATAAACATTACATCCGCCTTGACCAATAAAACCCGACCCTTGACAATCTCTGTTGTAGATACCACAGTCACCCCTAAGCCTGAGGAAAACAAAATTGTCACCCCAGCACTGAAATTAGTACCATATGCTGCCCCTCCCACCACATACTCCAGTCAACCTCATTAGCCTCATCACTATGTATCTCCTGTAGAAAAACTACATTAAGCCTTTTCTGTTTTATTACTTCTAAAACCCAAGCCCTCTTATTCCTGTCCCTCCCCCATTAATATTGAGAGAACCTACCCTGAGTACCTCCATATAGAAAAGAGAAAGGAAAAACTGAAGAAACCACAGAGAAACCAGACAAAGAGAAAAAAGCACCCTATGAGGCATGATAATCATCATTGTTTTAATTTCTCTTAACCTTACCACGTTTCCCACTACCTTTTGCTGCCATGACAGCAGTAACACATTTCCTCAAGCGGAAACGCTTCTTCACACTCAACTGGTCTAACCCCACCGTCTTCTGTAACACCAAAGCTGACCTCACAAACGTATCAACATAAAAAAAATCTGCCAATTTAACAGATTTCACAAAAGTCTGGTCCAGGAACCCATTTACCTCATCTAGATTGTAAATTGAGTCGTCGCCAGCTATCATATCAACAGAGATATCAGACATTTCCATATCCTTCTCCTGATCCTCCTCAACTGAGGCCACAGACCCCTGACTCCCCTCTGCCACATCCCTCTCAACACTCCCCACTTGCACCCCATCACTCGTACCGGGCATCTCCTCCACTACCTGGGTGACTAGCTCCACCTGAACCCCCTCCCTCGTACTGGGTATCTCCTCACCAGTCTGGGGAAATGGCTCCCCCGATCCGTCCTTACCTCCTACAACAATATTTTTCTGCTGCACATCAGAAGCTATGTTCCCCTCTGGTACAAGCTGCAGCTCAGTACCCTCAACACGGACAACTTGTTCCTCAGCAACAGGTGCTTGTGGCTGCTCTACCACTGTCGGCCCACCTCTCCCTACATCAGTGGGCCCAGGCGTTACGAGGACCACCTGCGCCCCTCCCTCCGCCTTCTCCCTTTTCGGGCAAGCATGAGCTTATGGCCAACATCCCCACACTCAAAACACTGTTGACTACCCGTACTAGTATAAGCCATATACAGTCTGTTGTCATACTTGACTTTAAACGATAACTCCAAAGTCTGCTCCGGTGAGTCCAAAAACATAAACACCTGTCGCCGAAATGACATGTTTCAGAGCCGGGTGTTTGCAACCCAACGGGACAACTTTAAATTGAACGTGCAAACATCCCAAACATCCCCATGTGGGTCACCATCCCAACCAAAACCAGGGCAATTCCAACAAGATATACAATATACCTAATTCTACCACTAAAAAACAAAACAAACGTAATCATAGAAAAACGAAAACCACCAAGACAAGGAAACAAGAAAGAAAACACAGGCGATCTAACTCCAGACAACACACGCACTCGCTCAAACAATTCCCATCATACACCAACACTCCCAGCATGCAGAGAGAGAGAGAGATTTATTTTCCCTTTTGTACTTTAACTATTTGCACATCGTTACAACACTGTATATAGCCATAATATGACATTTGAAATGTCTCTACTCCTTTGGAACTTTTGTGAGTGTAACGTTTACTGTTCATTTAGATAGTTTATTTTCACTTTTGTTATCTATTTCACTTGCTTTGGCAATGTAAACATATGTTTCCCACGGCAATAAAGCCCTTTGAATTAAATGAAAATTGAGAGCGTGGTGTACTCTCCCAACCCCATCAATCATCATCACTCATGTGTTTTTTTTATTTATTTTATTTTATTTTATTTCACCTTTATTTAACCAGGTAAACCAGTTGAGAACAAGTTCTCATTTACAACTGCGACCTGGCCAAGATAAAGCAAAGCAGTGCGATAAAAACAACAACACAGAGTTACATATGGGGTAAAACAAAACAAAGTCAAAAATACAACAGAAATAAATATATATACAGTGTGGTTGAAAGAGACGAGCTGGTCTCTCTCTCTCTCCCCTAGAAACCACTCAGAACACGTCCCAAATGGAACACCCTACAGTGCACTACTTTTGACCATGGCCCATAAGGCTCTTGTCAGACGTAGCGCACTATATAAGGATTTGGGTGCCATTTGGGACTCAGACCATAAGTGAATAAGTTCTATAAATCCTGTAGCCAGTCAGGTGTGACACAGCCAGGGTCAGAGGTCGGAGAGAGACATCAGACAGATGCACCCTGATGGCAAACATCAATCACCGGCAATAACACTGAAACAGGCTAACGTAGCCCTCAGACACAGACACAGGATAACGTAGCCCCTCAGACATAGAGACAGGCTAATGTAGCCATCAGACACAGAGACAGGCTAATGTAGCCCTCAGACACAGATACAGGCTAATGTAGCCATCAGACACAGAGACAGGCTAATGTAGCCCTCAGACACAGAGACAGGCTAATGTAGCCCTCAGACACAGAGACAGGCTAATGTAGCCCTCAGACACAGAGACAGGCTAATGTAGCCCTCAGACACAGAGACAGGCTAATGTAGCCCTCAGACACAGAGACAGGCTAATGTAGCCATCAGACACAGAGACAGGCTAATGTAGCCCTCAGACACAGAGACAGGCTAATGTAGCCATCAGACATAGAGACAGGCTAATGTAGCCATCAGACACAGAGACAGGCTAATGTAGCCATCAGACACAGAGACAGGCTAATGTAGCCATCAGACACAGAGACAGGCTAATGTAGCCCTCAGACACAGAGACAGGCTAATGTAGCCCTCAGACACAGAGACAGGCTAATGTAGCCCTCAGACATAGAGACAGGCTAATGTAGCCATCAGACACAGAGACAGGCTAATGTAGCCCTCAGACACAGAGACAGGCTAATGTAGCCATCAGACACAGAGACAGGCTAATGTAGCCCTCAGACACAGATACAGGACCCCCAGTCAGGGAGGGCAGAGATACTGTATAATCCTGAGCACACACTAAACTGGCATCATCAGAAAAGAGCTATGGTAGTGGGGCGAACTAGTAAACAAATCTGTATGTGACTGAACAAACAGAGGAACTGACACAAACTGTTAAAATAGCCACATACACCAGCTAAAACAGTTGTTTTATGGTGTGACTGTGGAGAGCCAGTTAAGTAAGTGTGCTGTTATTCCAGGTAGAGAGAGGGTAACTGGCAGCAGAGTGCCGTGTCAATGGTTTCTGTTAGACACAGGGGAACACTACACTACACTGCGCTGCCAGTGGAGAATGCTAAATTATTATTCTCTCTCTCAAACACAAACAACGTTATATTTGGGTCCAATGACTGTCTGGATTCCCTGAATGAGACCATTACCTCGGCCTGCTCTCTTGAAGGCTAGATGGCTTATGCTTGTACGCTACGTGAGGTTCCCACACACACTCATACACACACACACGCACGCGGTCATGCACACACACACAGTAACATTCTATCTAGACAGCATTATATCATCATGGCTCTTAGTAATAGAGAGAAAAAATAGAATTAACCTGATTTTTATAGAATCTGTCCCCTGGGAGATAGACAGGATGTTTGTGTGTGTGTACGTGTAATCAGACGCTCGGCACAGAGGTTGAAACAGACAGGATGTTACTGCTCCCCCTTTCACACTTTGTTACCAGATAGATCCCTAACACACACACAGAGAGAGAGAGAGAGAGAGAGAGAGAGAGAGAGAGAGAGAGAGAGAGAGAGAGAGAGAGAGAGAGAGAGAGAGAGAGAGAGAGAGAGAGAGAGAGAGAGAGAGAGAGAGAGAGAGAGAGAGAGAGAGAGAGAGAGAGAGAGAGAGAGAGAGAGAGAAAGAGAGAGAAAAAAAGAGTACACTATGTGGGTGGAAACCCCATTAATTTTTCATTTCACTGCAGACTCAATAAAACAGCTTATCAGGAAATGAAAAACCTAATCAGCAGCTGGGGAGAGAGGGCTGTGGCTCACACACATTACACAGCTTGCCACTAAACCCAACACACACACACATTACACAGCTTGCCACTAAACCCAACACACACACACACATTACACAGCTTGCCACTAAACCCAACACACACACACACACATTACACAGCTTGCCAATAAACCCAACACACACATACATACAGGCACACGCTATATTGTTTCTGTCAATCCATACATTTTACATAAACTATTCATAGGTGTGATGAGGTGATTTTGAAGGAGTCAGGCGCAGGAGGGTAAATCACAGAATAACAGGATTTATTCTGAATCACAGAGTTACGCAGTATTGCGTAAAAACACTCCAGTGCGCAAAACAGGCGCACTGGAAAATACAAAGCACACAGGGAATATTCCCGGCAATACAAAATACACGGCGCTCCACCGAACTTCTCTCTCCTCCACAATAAACAATCACACACAAAGACAAGGGGGCAGAGGGAACACTTATACAGGTACTGATGAGGGGATATGAACCAGGTGTGTGTAATAAACAAGACAAAACAAATGGAATGATGAGATGAGGAGCGGCAGTGGCTAGAAGGCCGGTGACAACGAACGCCGAAGCCTGCCCGAACAAGGAGAGGAGGCAGCCTCGGAGGAAGTCGTGACAATAGGTTGCACCTCCATCACTCGGTCGCGACATGCCATTGTTATGGACGTTCTCAAACCGCCTCGGGCGGCGCCATAGTAGTGCCCTAAAATGGTGATAAGCCCAGGAATTCTGGACGGAGGCTAACTACTATTTAGTCTAAATTACAGTATTGCGCCTGGAAATAAGATGGCATTGCTAAAGTAGTCAAATATTTAGTAGGAAACAACTTTGCAGCATTATCATGTCATCAAATTTACTTTAGACAGATGGCACTGTTGTCATTAGCTAGCAATGCTAACGTTAGCTAGCTAAAATCCGGTGGCCCCTCAATTTTAGCTAGCTAGCTAACGTTATACTGCATCTAAAGTCAATCTGGTGACATCAACATTTTGACAAAAGGTTTCTCTAATAATTATTTGCCTTCTTTTGAATGTCATTGTATTTCCAGGCCACTGTAATGCATTTTTTTATGAAATCTTCATCAGCGCTCATTGATGATGCATTGAGTAGAATGCTCAGTCGGGCATCAGTCCAAAACTAACGTTCAAAACAATATTATGACGAAACATGCAACCCATGAATACATACACTAAACATACATTACATACACTATACACACACTACATACACTATACACTATATATACACTATGCACTACATACACTATACATACACAAATTTATAAAATATAAAAAAACAGAAATACCTTATTTACATAAGTATTCAGACCCTTTGCTATGAGACTCAAAGTTGAGCTCAGGTGCATCCTGTTTGCATTGATCATCCTTGAGATGTTTCTACAACTTGATTGGAGTTCAACTGTGGTAAATTAAATTGATTGGACATGATTTGGAAAGGCACACACCTTTCTATATAAGGTCCCACAGTTGACATTGCATGTCAGAACAAAAACCAAGCCATGAGGTCGAAGGAATTGTCCGTAGAGCTCCGAGACAAGATTGTGTCAAGGCACAGATCCGGGGTAGGGTACGAAAAATATTCTGCAGCATTGAAGGTCCCCAAGAACACAGTGACCTCCATCATTCTTAAATGGAAGAGGTTTGGAACAACCAAGACTCTTCCTAGAGCTGGCCGCCTGGCCAAACTGAGCAATCAGGGGAGAAGGGCCTTGGTCAGGGAGGTGACCTGATGGTCACTCTGACAGAGTTCTAGAGTTCCTCTGTGGAGATGGGAGAACCTTCCAGAAGGACAACCATCTCTGCAGCACTCCACCAATCAGGCCTTTATGGTAGAGTGGCCAGACGGAAGCCACTCTTCAGTAAAAGGCACATGACAGCCTGCTTGGAGTTTGCCAAAAGGCACCTAAAGACTCTCAGACCATGAGAAACAAGATTCTCTGGTCTGATGAAACCAAGATTGAACTCTTTGGCCTGAATGCCAAGCGTCACGTCTGGAGGAAACCTGGCACCATCCCTACAATGAAGCATGGTGGTGGCAGCATCATGCTGTGGGGATGTTTTTCAGCGGCAGGGACTGGGAGACTAGTCAGGATCGAGGGAAAGATGAACGGAGCAAAGTTCAGAGAGATCATTGCTGAAAACCTGCTCCAGAGAGCTCAGGACCTCAGACTGGGGCAAAGGTTCACCTTCCAACAGGACAATGATCCTAAGCACACAGCCAAGACAACACAGGAGTGGCTTCGGGACAAGTCTCTGAATGTCCTTGAGTGGCCCAGCCAGAGCACGGACTTGAACACGACCTAACATCTCTGGAGAGACCTGTAAATAGCTATGCAGCAATGCTCCCCATCCAACCTGACAGAGCTTGAGAGCATCTGCAGAGAAGAATGGGAGGAACTCCCCAAATACAGGTGTGCCAAGCTTGTAGCGCCATACCCAAGAAGACTCGATGCTGTAATCACTGCCAAAGGTGCTTCAACAAAGTACTGTTGGGCTACCGAGTGGCGCAGTGGTGTAAGGCACTGCATCTCAGTGCTAGAGGCGTCACTACAGACCCCCTAGTTCGATTCTAGGCTGTATTACAACCGGCCGTGATTGGGAGTCCCATAGGGCGGCGCACAATTGGCCCAGCGTCGTCCGGGTTTGGCCGGTGTAGGCCTTCATTGTAAATAATAATTTGTTCTTAACTGACTTGCCTAGTTAAATAAAGGTAAAATAAAATAAAAACTGAGTAAAGGGTCTGAATACTTATGTAAATGTAATATTTCAGTTTTCTATTTTTAATAAATTAACAAACATTTCTAAAAACCTGTTTTTGCTTTGTCAGTATGGGGTATTGTGTGTAGATTGATGATGAGGGGAAATTTTAGAATAAGGTTGTAACGTAACAAAATGTGGAAAAAGTCAAGGGGTGTGAATACTTTTTAAAGGCATTATACTCTACATACGCCATACATACGCTATACATACACTATACACTATACATACACTACATACACTATACAATATACATACACTATACACTATAAATACACTACACACTATAACTACACTATACATACACTACATACACTATACAATATACATACACTATACACTATAAATACACTATACACTATACATACACTATACATACACTACACACTATAAATACACTATACATACACTACATACACTACGCATACACTATATACACTATACACTATAAATACACTATACATACAATATATACACTATACACTATAAATACAATATAAATACACTATACACTACATATACACTATACATACACTGTACATACACTATATACACTATACATACACTGTACATACACTATATACAGTGGGGAGAACAAGTATTTGATACACTGCCAATTTTGCAGGTTTTCCTACTTACAAAGCATGTAGAGGTCTGTACTTTTTATCATAGGTACACTTCAACTGTGAGAGACGGAATCTAAAACAAAAATCCAGAAAATCACATTGTATGATTTTTAAGTAATTAATTTGCATTTTTTTGCATGACATAAGTATTTGATACATCAGAAAAGCAGAACTTAATATTTGGTACAGAAACCTTTGTTTGCAATTACAGAGATCATACGTTTCCTGTAGGTCTTGACGAGGTTTGCACACACTGCAGCAGGGATTTTGGCCCACTCCTCCATACAGACCTTCTCCAGATCCTTCAGGTTTCGGGGCTGTCGCTGGGCAATACGGACTTTCAGCTCCCTCCAAAAATGTTCTATTGGGTTCAGGTCTGGAGACTGGCTAGGCCACTCCAGGACCTTGAGATGCTTCTTACGGAGCCACTCCTTAGTTGCCCTGGCTGTGTGTTTCGGGTCGTTGTCATGCTGGAAGACCCAGCCACGACCCATCTTCAATGCTCTTACTGAGGGAAGGAGGTTGTTGGCCAAGATCTCGCGATACATGGCCCCATCCATCCTCCCCTCAATACGGTGCAGTCGTCCTGTCCCCTTTGCAGAAAAGCATCCCCAAAGAATGATGTTTCCACCTCCATGCTTCACGGTTGGGATGGTGTTCTTGGGGTTGTACTCATCCTTCTTCTTCCTCCAAACACGGCGAGTGGAGTTTAGACCAAAAAGCTCTATTTTTGTCTCATCAGACCACATGACCTTCTCCCATTCCTCCTCTGGATCATCCAGATGGTAATTGGCAAACTTCAGACGGGCTTGGACATGCGCTGGCTTGAGCAGGGGGACCTTGCGTGCGCTGCAGGATTTTAATCCATGACGGCGTAGTGTGTTACTAATGGTTTTCTTTGAGACTGTGGTCCCAGCTCTCTTCAGGTCATTGACCAGGTCCTGCCGCGTAGTTCTGGGCTGATCCTTCACCTTCCTCATTATCATTGATGCCCCACGAGGTGAGATCTTGCATGGAGCCCCAGACCGAGGGTGATTGACCGTCATCTTGAACATCTTCCATTTTCTAATAATTGCGCCAACAGTTGTTTCCTTCTCACCAAGCTGCTTGCCTATTGTCCTGTAGCCCATCCCAGCCTTGTGCAGGTCTACAATTTTATCCCTGATGTCCTTACACAGCTCTCTGGTCTTGGCCATTGTGGAGAGGTTGGAGTCTGTTTGATTGAGTGTGTGGACAGGTGTCTTTTATACAGGTAACGAGTTCAAACAGGTGCAGTTAATACAGGTAATGAGTGGAGAACAGGAGGGCTTCTTAAAGAAAAACGAACAGGTCTGTGAGACCTGGAATTCTTACTGGTTGGTAGGTGATCAAATACTTATGTCATGCAATAAAATGCAAATTAATTACTTAAAAATCATACAATGTGATTTTCTGGATTTTTGTTTTAGATTCCGTCTCTCACAGTTGAAGTGTACCTATGATAAAAATTACAGACCTCTATATGCTTTGTAAGTAGGAAAACCTGCAAAATCGGCAGTGTATCAAATACTTGTTCTCCCCACTGTACACTATACATACACTGTACATACACTATACAATATACATACACTATACACTATAAATACACTATAAATACACTATACACACTACACATACACTATATACACTATACATACACTATATACACTATACATACAATACATACACTATACACTACATACACACATGCAGGCACACACACACACCAACCCTCTGTAATGTGTTGCCCACCCCTAACCCCCCTGCCCTCTCCTAAAATGTGAGGCATAACATTTTGAGAGTGCTTTCTCATGAATAATGGATTCAGCCCTGGGGCAGAGATAGACAGAGAGAAAGGCTAAGTCATTTCATGCCTTGGCACAGGGTGTTTCAGCACTACACTCTTCTCCTCCTCCTCTCAGCCTCCTCTCCTCCTCCTCCTCCTCCTCTCAGCCTCCTCTCCTCCTCCTCCTCTCCTGTCATACAGACCCTTACTGGGATTGTGTCTGGCCAGCTTCTCCACTGTATTAAAATTCAGCAAACAAATACAGAGAGAGAGAGCGAGAGAGAGAGAGAGAGAGAGAGACAGAGAGAGACAGAGAGAGAGAGAGAGAAAGATTACAGCGTCCCAGTTTAAATATTAAGGTCATTGTTCCAATGGCTACATTTAAAGGGACAAAAATCTATGTCAATCCTGTAGTTGAGTCCTACAGCTCCCTGCCTCCTGGTCACAGGGAAATTGTCATATTGCTACCCAAATGGCACCCTATTCCCTATATCAAGGCTATTCAACTGGCGGCCCGCGGGACAGATCCGGCCCGTTTATTCATTTAGACTGGCCCTTTGATCAATTCCGAACATTAATAAAAGATCTTCAAAAAAGTCCACGCCAACATCAAAGGTTCAGTGCCAAAATGACAAGCAGTATGGTGGTTGTCTATAGTGTGGTTGTGGTTGTCTATAGTGTGGTTGTCTATAGTGTGGTTGTCTATAGTGTGGTTGTCTATAGTGTGGTTGTCTATAGTGTAGTTGTGGTTGTCTATAGTGAGGTGACATGAAGACATGTAGCAGGAGTGTCACAGTCCATTAACCCCACACTGCACACACGCCACACGCCACACGACACACACAGCGAGGCGCCATCCATCCTATCACTATTAGCAACATGTCATCTGTATGCTGGAATTTTCTATTTTCCCCAGGCTCCTTTGCTCAGTCTTCACAGCCCCTGGAGGCCTTTCTTTCCAACCCAGAGCGATGAGATGAAAACTTAGGCTTTCTATCTGTCTCCATTATGCAGGAAAAAGTATATATTCCATCTCGCAGTCCATCCAATGTTCATGAATTGAAAAGCAGTAGAACAGTATTAGTAGAATGTTCATGAGACATTTCAAGGTGTGATCGATGATAGGACGTTTCTTCTCTCATTCAGCAAAAACACATTCCCAGTTTGACCTCCTGCAAGTCATTGTGGTATTGGGATCACATGGGTCCCTATGGGAACACCTCTTGGATACCACACACCACACACACAACCCACTGAGGCGTGGGATTGGTGCAAACTAAAGGTCAGCGTGTGACATCATTAAAATGTTACATAATTAAAATGAGCTGTGAGTGCGTGAGGGAACTATAACCAACACCTGATCTGACCTCAGCTGGGACCTACGTTTCAAGTGTTATTAGTCGTATGTACGGGATATACATGGTATACACGTACAATGAAATGCCTTCTGGACAATGCAACAACAATAAGACATAAGAAAGGATAAGTGTCAAAAATATGTGTGTGTGTGTGTGTGTGTGTGTGTGTGTGTGTGTGTGTGTGTGTGTGTGTGTGTGTGTGTCTAGTATAGTGGATTTATGATGTGAGAGGCCAGAGAGGAGAATGAACACAGACACTCACCGGCTGATCCCTGATGCAGACTGCTCTATACTGCTGTAAAACCCTTAACTCTCTCACACACACACACACACAGTCTCTATAATGAGTTATTAGGCTTGACAATCAACCATAAATTGAAGCTATAAAAACACAAAGATGGGGATCTTCCACACGGACGAGACAGACAGTCCTCTAAAGCTGAGGAGATACACCCTTTATTTATCACCTGGATTAACCCCCACCCACCCACTCTCTCTCTCCCTCTCTCTGTCGGTCCATAGAGAGGTCTCATGTTTGTCCAGAGAGAGAAAGAGAGACATACAGTGGGGGAAAAAAGTATTTAGTCAGCCACCAATTGTGCAAGTTCTCCCACTTAAAAAGATGAGAGAGGCCTGTAATTTTCATCATAGGTACACGTCAACTATGACAGTCAAATTGAGAAA
Organism: Coregonus lavaretus; assembly: GCF_964263955.1. Taxonomy (NCBI): domain Eukaryota; kingdom Metazoa; phylum Chordata; class Actinopteri; order Salmoniformes; family Salmonidae; genus Coregonus; species Coregonus lavaretus. The sequence continues at coordinate 9,042,206 of NC_140016.1, forward strand.
AAAAAATCACATTGTAGGATTTTTAATGCATTTATTTGCAAATTATGGTGGAAAATAAGTATTTGGCCACCTACAAACAAGCAAGATTTCTGGCTCTCACAGACCTGTAACTTCTTCTTTAAGAGGCTCCTCTGTCCTCCACTCGCTACCTGTATTAATGGCACCTGTTTGGCCAAGACCAAACTATGGCCAAGACCAAAGAGCTGTCAAAGGACACCAGAAACAAAATTGTAGACCTGCACCAGACTGGGAAGACTGAATCTGCAATAGGTAAGCAGCTTGGTTTGAAGAAATCAACTGTGGGAGCAATTATTAGGAAATGGAAGACATACAAGACCACTGATAATCTCCCTCGATCTGGGGCTCCACGCAAGATCTCACCCCGTGGGGTCAAAATGATCACAAGAATGGTGAGCAAAAATCCCAGAACCACACGGGGGGACCTAGTGAATGACCTGCAGAGAGCTGGGACCAAAGTAACAAAGCCTACCATCAGTAACACACTACGCCGCCAGGGACTCAAATCCTGCAGTGCCAGACGTGTCCCCCTGCTTAAGCCAGTACATGTCCAGGCCCGTCTGAAGTTTGCTAGAGTGCATTTGGATGATCCAGAAGAGGATTGGGAGAATGTCATATGGTCAGATGAAACCAAAATAGAACTTTTTGGTAAAAACTCAACTTGTCGTGTTTGGAGGACAAAGAATGCTGAGTTGCATCCAAAGAACACCATACCTACTGTGAAGCATGGGGGTGGAAACATCATGCTTTGGGGCTGTTTTTCTGCGAAGGGACCAGGACGACTGATCCGTGTAAAGGAAAGAATGAACGGGGCCATGTATCATGAGATTTTGAGTGAAAACCTCCTTCCGTCAGTAAGGGCATTGAAGATGAAACGTGGCTGGGTCTTTCAGCATGACAATGATCCCAAACACACCGCCCGGGCAACGAAGGAGTGGCTTCGTAAGAAGCATTTCAAGGTCCTGGAGTGGCCTAGCCAGTCTCCAGATCTCAACCCCATAGAAAATCTTTGGAGGGAGTTGAAAGTCCGTGTTGCCCAGCGACAGCCCCAAAACATCACTGCTCTAGAGGAGATCTGCATGGAGGAATGGGCCAAAATACCAGCAACAGTGTGTGAAAACCTTGTGAAGACTTACAGAAAACGTTTGACCTGTGTCATTGCCAACAAAGGGTATATAACAAAGTATTGAGAAACTTTTGTTATTGACCAAATACTTATTTTCCACCATAATTCGCAAGTAAATTCATAAAAAATCCTACAATGTGATTTTCTGGATTTTTTTTCCTCATTTTGTCTGTCATAGTTGACGTGTACCTATGATGAAAATTACAGGCCTCTCTCATCTTTTTAAGTGGGAGAACTTGCACAATTGGTGTAAACTGAACACACCGTGTAAACATTCACAGTGCAGGGTGGGAAAAGCATGTGAACCCTTGGATTTAATAACTGGTTGACCCTCCTTTGGCAGCAATAACCTCAACCACAGGTTTTCTGTAGTTGCGGATCAGACCTGCACAACAGTCAGGAGGAATTTTGGACCATTCCTCTTTACAAAACTGTTTCAGTTCATCAATATCAAATCAAATCACATTTGTCACATGCGCCGAATACAACAGGTGTAGACCTTACAGTGAAATGCTTACTTACAAGCCCTTAACCAACAATGCGGTTTTAAGAAAAATATGTGTTAAGTAAAAAATAAATAAGTAAAAATAAAAAAGAAGAAAAACAGAAAAATAACTCTGGTACGCTTGCTGTGCGGTAGCAGAGAGAACAGTCTATGACTAGGGTGGCTGGAATCTTTGCCAATTTTTAGGGCCTTCCTCTGACACTGCCTGGTATAGAGGTCTTGGATGGCAGGAAGCTTGGCCCCAGTGATGTACTGGGCCGTACGCACCACCCTCTGTGTTGCCCTGCGGTCGGAGGCCGAGCAGTTGCCATACCAGGGGGTGATGCAACCGGTCAGGATGCTCTCGATGGTGCAGCTGTAGAACTTTCTAAGGATCTGAGGACCCATGCCAAATCTTTTCAGTCTCCTGAGGGAGAATAGGCTTTGTCGTGCCCTCTTCACGACTGTCTTGGTGTGTTTGGACCATGATAGTTTGTTGGTGATGTGGACACCAAGGAAATTGAAGCTCTCAACCTGCTCCACTACAGCCCCGTCGATGAGAATGGGGGCATGCTCAGTCCTCCTTTTCCTGTAGTCCACAATCATCTACTTTGTCTTGATCATGTTGAGGGAGAGGTTGTTATCCTGGCACCACAGGGCCAGGTCTCTGACCTCCTCCTTATTGGCTGTCTCATCGTTGTCAGTGATCAGGCCTAACGCTGTTATGTCGTAGGCAAACTTGATGATGGTGTTGGAGTCGTGCTTGGCTATGCAATCATGGGTGAACAGGGAGTACAGGAGGGGACTGAGCACGCACCCCTGAGGGGCCCCCGTGTTGAGGATCAGCATGGCAGATGTGTTGTTACCTATCCTGGGAGTGCAATAGTGCAATAGTGCAAGAGTGATTGCATCATCTGTGGATCTGTTGGGGCGGTAGGCAAATTGGAGTGGGTCTAGGGTTTCTGGGATAATGGTGTTGATGTGAGCCAGCCTTTCAAAGCACTTCATGGCTACAGATGTGAGTGCTACGGGTCGGTAGTCATTTAGGCAGGTTACCTTAGTGTTCTTGGGCACAGGGACTATGGTGGTCTGCTTGAAATATATTGGTATTACAGACTCAGTCAGGGACAGGTTGAAAATGTCAGTGAAGACATTTGCCAGTTGGTCAGCGTATGCTCGGAGTACACGTCCTGGTAATCCGTCTGGCCCTGCGACCTTGTGAATGTTGACCTGTTTAAAGGTCTTACTCACATCGGCTACGGAGAGCGTGATCACACAGTCGTCCGGAACAGCTGATGCTCTCATGCATTCTTCAGTTTTGCTTGCCTCGAAGCAACCATAGAAGTAATTTAGCTCGTCTGGTAGGCTCGTGTCACTGGGCAGCTCACGGCTGTTCTTCCCTTTGTAGTCCGTAATAGTTTGCAAGCTCTGCCACATTCGACGAGCGTAGGAGCCGGTGTAGTAGGATTCAATCTTAGTCCTGTATTGACTCTTTGCCTGTTTGATGGTTCTTCGGAAAGCATAGCGGGATTTCTTATAAGCGTCCGGGTTAGAGTCCCACTCCTTGAAAGCGGCAGCTCTGCCCTTTTGCTCAGTGCGGATGTTGCTTGTAATCCATGGCTTCCGGTTGGGGTATTCCGTACGGTCACTGTGGGGACGACGTCATCAATGCACTTATTGATGAAGCCAGTGACTGATGTGGTATACTCCTCAATGCCATCAGAAGAATCCCAGAACATATTCCAGTCTGTGCTAGCAAAACAGTCCTGTAGCTTAGCATCTGCGGCATCTGACCACTTCTGTATTGAGCGAGTCACTGGTACTTCCTACTTTAGTTTTTGCTTGCAAGCAGGAATCAGGAGGATAGAATTATGGCAAGATTTGCCAAATGCAGGGCGAGGGAGAGCTTTGTACGCATCTCTGTGTGTGGAGTAAAGATGGTCTAGAGTTTATTTCCCTCTGGTTGCACATTTAACATGCTGGTAGAAATTATGTAAAACGGATTTTAGTTTCCCTGCATTAAAGTCCCTGGCCACTAGGAGCGCCACCTCTGGATGAGCATTTTCTTGTTTGCTTATGGCCTTATACAGCTCGTTGAGTGCGGTCTTAGTGCCAGCATTGGTTTGTGGTGGTAAATCGACAGCTAAGAAAAATATAGATGAAAACTCTCTTTGTAAATAGTGGGGTCTTCAGCTTATCATAAGATACTCTACCTCAGGCGAGCAAAACCTCGAGACTTCCTTAATATTAGATTTTGTGCACCAGCTGTTATTTATAAATATACACAGACCGCCACCCCTTGTCTTACTGGAGTCAGCCGTTCTATCTTGCCGATGCACCGAAAACCCCACCAGCTGTATGATATCCATGTCGTCGTTCAGCCACGACTCTGTGAAACATAAGATATTACAGTTTTTAATGTCCCGTTGGTAGGATATTCTTGATCGGAGCTCATCCATTTTATTATCCAATGATTGTATGTTGGCCAATAGGACTGATGGTAGAGGCAGATTACCCACTCACCGTCGGATCCTTACAAGGCACCCCGACCTACATCCCCGATATCGCTGTCTCTTCTCCATGCGAATTACGGGGATTTGGGCCTTGTCGGGTGTCTGAAGTAAATCCTTCGCGTCCGACTCATTAAAGAAAAAATATTTGTCCAGTACGAGGTGAGTAATCACTGTCCTGATATCCAGAAGCTCTTTTCGGTCATAGGAGACGGTGGCAGAAACATTATGTACAAAATAAGTTACAAAACACAAACGACAGCCATCTCCTCCAGCGCCATTGTATGTTCATCAGTCCATTCTTCGGATGTCTGGTGTGAACCGCTCTCTTGAGGTCATGCCACAGCATCTCAATTGGTTTGAGGTCAGGACTCTGACTGGGCCACTCCAGAAGGAGTATTTTCTTCTGTTGAAGCCATTCTGTTGTTGATTTACTTCTGTGTTTTGGGTCATTGTCCTGTTGCATCACCCAACTTCTGTTGAGCTTCAATTGGCGGACAGATAGCCTTAAAATGTAAAATGTCTTGCAAAATGTCTTGATAAACTTGGGAATTCATTTTTCCGTCGATGATAGCAAGCTGTCCAGGTCCTGAGGCAGCAAAGCAGCCCCAAACCATGATGCTCCCTCCACCATACTTTACAGTTGGGATGAGGTTTTGATGTTGGTGTGCTGTGCCTTTTTTTCTCCACACGTGTGTTCCTTCCAGACAACTCAACTTTAGTTTAATCTGTCCACAGAATATTTTGCCAGTAGCGCTGTGGAACATCCAGGTGCTATTTTGCAAACTTCAGACGTGCAGCAATGGGTTTTTTTTGGACAGCAGTGGCTTCTTCCGTGGTGTCCTCCCATGAACACCATTCTTGTTTAGTGTTTTACGTATCGTAGACTCGTCAACAGAGATGTTAGCATGTTCCAGAGATTTCTGTAAGTCTTTAGCTGACACTCTAGGATTCTTCTTAACCTCATTGAGCATTCTGCGCTGTGCTCTTGCAGTCATCTTTGCAGGACGGCCACTCCTAGGGAGAGTAGCAACAGTGCTGAACTTTCTCCATTTATAGACAATTTGTCTTAATGTGGACTGATGAACATCAAGGCTTTTAGAGATACTTTTGTAACCCTTTCCAGCTTTATGCAAGTCAACAATTCTTCATCTTAGGTCTTCTGAGATCTATTTTGTTCGAGGCATGGTTCACATCAGGCAATGCTTCTTGTGAATAGCAAACTCAAATTTGGTGAGTGTTTTTTATAGGGCAGGGCAGCTCTAACCAACATCTCCAATCTTGTCTCATTGATTGGACTCCAGGTTAGCTGACTCCTGACTCCAATTATCTTTTGGAGAAGTCATTAGCCTAGGGGTTCACATACTTTTTCCAACCTACACTGTGAATGTTTAAATTATGTATTCAATATAGACAAGAAAAATACAATAAGTTGTGTGTTATTAGTTTAAGCACACTGGGGTTGTCTATTGTTGTGACTTAGATGAATATCAGATCAAATTTTATGACCAATTTATGCAGAAATCCCAGGTAATTCCAAAGGGTTCCCATACTTTTTCTTGCCACTGTATATTTCCCTCAGATTACACAGACCCACAAAGAATTAGAAAACAAATCCAATCTTGATAAACTCCCATATCTATTGGGTGAAATACCACAGTGTGCCACCACAGTAGCAAGATTTGTGACCTGTTACCACAAGAAAAGTGGCGCACAAACACCATTGTAAATACAACCCATATTTATCTGTTTCTTCATTTTCCCTTTCATACTTCAACTATTTTCACATTCTTACAACACTGTACATAGCCAATAATATAACATTTGAAATGTCTATATCATTTTACAACTTCTGTGAGTGTAATGTTTAATGTTAATTTCTGATTGTTTATTTCCCTTGTTGTCTATTCCACAATGTAAACACATGTTTCCCATGCCAATAAAGCCCTTTGAATTGAATTGAGTGACAAAAAGAGACTCTGTTAGGGAGGTTCTGATGCAGGAGATGCAGGGCGACAAGAGGTGGAAAGGTTGGATCTCCAGACGGGTCCTAGGGAAGATGCTACCATTCATCCTTCCATTGGGGACCAGAGACTGGTTTCACATAGCCTTGTTGAACCAGACAGAGGACTATGCTCACCATTCTGTTTCGCTTCATGTGGTTAGATATCTCACAATCAGACTGGTTCCAACTGGTTAGTCTCACAGCATCAGCTACATTAGCATCAGTTAGTCCTGGTTAATCAATAGAAGTGATCAGTGACTGGGGCTAACATCGTTAATTAGATCAGTCTAATGATGGGACTTAATGATATCAGTAAATCACTGGACTAATCAATTAGCCAGACAGAGAGGCAGACACAGCCAGGCACAGCACTGTAGGAGCCTGTACGCTGCCCATGGTGCTAAAACCAGTCAGACTTTCTGGAATGATCCCACCCCCCACCCCACGTAATTCCATTGAAATGATGTGGAAACAACGTTGATTCAACCAGTGTGTGCCCAGTGGCTAGGGAGTAGGCCAGACCAGTAGACCGCCACCCTCCGTAAATGCGCATCCAAAGCAATCCGTATGCTACATGACACCACCCAAGATCGATATGGGTCCGGGTCGGAACAGTATAATGTCACTAAGTATTCTTCTGATGGGCATTAGTCAATCAATCCCTCATCATGACCGATATGCGGAATACTCGGCCTTCTTTAAAGTACAGTTTATGTAAAATCTAGCATTGTAGGCTACCCTACATACTCTATGAAATAAACCGAACAGTGTAAATATGTGGTGAAGAATAGCCTAGCTTGTTTTTCATTGCATACCTTCAGTGGCATAGTTTTGGTCGCGTAGGAAGCTGTTGTTGATCTTGCGGGTGTCACTCTCCTCCTCCATTGATAAATCGGTTGGTTCTGGATCCTGAGACCGTTAAAGACATCCTAGACGTTAACATCAGCAGCAGGCGGGCCGCGAGACCAGCAGGAGTGCTGTCATCATGACTCCAACTCTCCGGTAGCTATAACGGAATGATCAAATAGCCATATTGGCAAGTTCCGTCCACGTCTCGGTGCTCATCAAATAGGGGTTTTAGCCTATGCAGTGACAGAGCTTTACAATTGTGTCTTTACAAAAAGACGAAAATAGCCTTTGTAGTTTCAAATGATCACCATGTCTTCATATAGTGCCACCTCCTTTGCTATGCAGTGGAATGGGTCAAATAAATTGGCATTCCCCGTTATGAGGGCGTGTGAATCAGACAGCAGTCCTCGGTAAATCTTCTTTGGTGAGGATTTGAGTTGAAGCAGGCAAGACTCTCTCTCTCGAACAGCTTGGCGGAATTATGCGTCAAGCCTGGCTGGCTAAAATCATTCCACCGTTTCCCTGCCAGCCTCCTCGGTTGCAGATCAGAGTGCCACTTCGCTTTTTCGTTATTTTCGTTCACCAAGCAAAGTCCTCCTCGTCTTCTCTCCTCGAACAGAAGAAACTCTGGTGCGGCGCGCCCGAGTCATTGGTGCGCATATGGACTGAGGCGGCAGTATCCCTGCCGCTAGTCCTGACGCGCCGCTTTAGCACCAGCTCCTCCCAATACAGATTGCCGCGAGCTAGATCTTCAAAACTACACGCGGAAAACGCGTTTTGAACGCTCGCTGTGACGTTTACTCGAACCACCACAGTGCAGCCTACTGGCAATGGTCAGTCAGAAAATCATGAATTATGAATGACTCAAGATGACAAGCAGATCGGACATTGTACAGATCCAGCATTAAAATTAATGCCAGTGACATTAAGGAATGGGCTCACTGATTTAGCAAATACATTGTTAATGTTGTAGGCCTATAGACAGCAGGAGAGAGAGGAAGACATTGAGGAGAGAGAGTGATGAGGGTGAGAGGAGGCTAAAGATACAGAGGAAGAAAGATATGGATCAGAAGAGTTGGGAGGTGGGGTAGAGGGAGAGACTGAGAATGAGAATGAGAATGAGAGAGAGAGAGAGCGAGAGACAGAGAGACATTGAGAGAGGGGAAAGAGAGAGACCGAGATGATGAAGGATGAGTGCAGCAGCCAGTCTGATTAATTAGATTAAGTTGAGATGCTGTTGGCGCCAGGTCTTTCTGGATCTAATATCAATCACCACTGGGACTTCCCCTCACACATACACACACACACTACCCTTTATAATCCCCCAATGTGTGTGTGTGTGTGTATGTGTGTAACCTATTCAACATCAGAAGGCTCCAAGCAACCACCAAGGTATTGACGGAGCGGGTTCTTGAGCTGCAGTATGCTGATCGACTGTGCTCTTGTGGCCCACACTCCGGAAGACCGTCCTTGTAGTGGCTGTGAGGGTCTATAGTAGGATGGGACTGTCTATCAATACCACCAAGACAGAGGTGGTCTGCCAATGGAGATCCAGCCCTCCACCCACCATGCCTGTCTTCACCATTGAACACAAATCACTGGCAATAGTCCAGTCCTTCAAATACCTGGGCAGCGTCCTCTCGACTTCGAAATTCAAAATAGGATCAAGCAAGCATCAGCTGCCTTTGGGAAACTCAGACGCAGGGTCTTCCAAAACTGGGATCTCCACCTCCACACCAAAGTTGCTGTCTACCAAGCCGTCTGCATCACCACACTGCTTTACAGCTGTGAAGCCTGGGTCACCTCCAGTCACCACAACAAGCAGCTTGAGCGATTCCACATAGGATGCCTGCAGCGCATCCTGGGAATCACCTGGTGCGACCGTGTGCCCCATACAGAAATACTTGCTAAGACCATCTGCAAGAGTATGGAGGCCATGGTCACCCAACACCAAACTGCGCTGGCTTGGGCATGTCATTAGAATGTCTCAGGAGCGCTTGACACGGAAGATCCTGTATGGCCAGCTACATCTTAGCCGGCGGTCTGCAGGGGGGCAGATGAAGCGCTACAAGGACCAGCTCAAAACGTCGCTGAAGAAGTGCAACGTCAAACCCACAGACCTAGAGGATGCTGCTGCTGACCGTTCCACCTGGCGGCAGCTCTGCCAGAGCGGTGTACAGAGGTGGGAGAAGGAGAGGAGCACAAAGAAACTGCAAAAACAGCTCAGGAGACATACAACCATGCCTGCCCCCACCAACACAGACTGAGACATACAACCATGCCTGCCCCCACCAACACAGACTGAGACTACAACCATGCTGCCCCCACCAACACAGACTGAGACATACAACCATGCCTGCCCCCACCAACACAGACTGAGACTACAACCATGCTGCCCCCACCAACACAGACTGAGACATACAACCATGCTGCCCCCACCAACACAGACTGAGACATACAACCATGCTGCCCCCACCAACACAGACTGAGACATACAACCATGCTGCCCCCACCAACACAGACTGAGACATACAACCATGCCTGCCCCCACCAACACAGACTGAGACTACAACCATGCTGCCCCCTCCAACACAGACTGAGACTACAACCATGCCTGCCCCCGCCAACACAGACTGAGACTACAACCATGCCTGCCCCCACCAACACAGACTGAGACATACAACCATGCCTGCCCCCACCAACACAGACTGAGACATACAACCATGCCCCCACCAACACAGACTGAGACTAAAACCATGCTGCCCTCACCAACACAGACTGCACATGCCCCACCTGCAATAAAGTTTGTGGATCTTGGATTGGACTCTACAGTCACCAAAGAATTCACCGGTAACTCAGAAGTGGAAGTCATCATCGGATACGATGGACTACCGAAGAAGAAGAAGTGTGTGTGTGTGTGTGTGTGTGTGTGTGTGTGTGTGTGTATGCGTGCATATTTGTCTGTGTGTCTGTGTGTGTGTGTGTGTGTGTGTGTGTGTGTGCACGTATGTTCGTGCATTTGCGTGCATGTGTGTGTGTCTGCATTTTGTCAATACACATGTAATCCATGGGCCCATTTGCAGCCAGGTCGCTCAAGATTCACTTCGAAATTGGACGTCCGTCCATGTCCCGAGGATGTCGGGAGATGCCTTAAAAACCCGCCACTAGGGGCAGCGGTGAGCACTATTACCACTAACTAGACCTGGGTTTTGCTAGGGCTATGTGGACGGGGACGGCGGAAGGGCGGAAGCCGCAAACTCCGGCATATGAGGGTCACATGTTCAATCCCAGTGCTAGACACTCGTTTTGTTGTTGTTGTTGTTGTTGTTGTTGTTGTTGTTGTTGTTTTCTAACCCAAACCTTAACTTAAAGATGCACTATGCAGAAATCACTCCGCCATTTCCTGGTTGCTAAAATTCTAATAGTTTGCCTAATTTCAGTTTATGTGACAAAGCAAGCAAGTATAGTGTAAAGAATAATTGTATCATCTAAACCGCTGTGAAATATGTTTTCCATAACCAAAAATATTGTATTTTCAGCTGTTTGAAGCTGTTGTACAAAACCAAAATTTAAGAACTGAAGCATAGAAATAGTGAACATAGAACAGATCGACTGTTTCCTAGACTTGCCAGATCTATAACACACATTTCTATGTGAATTTGGTCAGGTCGCCAAAAAAGTTACATATCGCAGCTTTAACCATTCGGAATTGATGCAGGAGGAGCCACATAAAGGAGGAGCTGCTGTAGGGAGGAGCCACATAAAGGAGGAGCCACATAAAGGAGGAGCGGCAGTAGGGAGGAGCCACCAAGGGGGTCCAAAACACCACAAATTTTTTACGTCTGCTGCAGCTTCTAAATTTGCACATGCAATCCCCTGCTTCAGTGCTAATGGATACGTGGCCGTGGGAGAGAGATGCTCTTCATACCAGAAACATCTCCTCTGTCTCCATCACATGCTATGTTACACCCCACTAGCGCCCCAGCCTCCACCTGAATACATTACAGTGCATTACCCATCCCACACACACATACACACACACCACTATACTGAATACATTACAATGCATTACCCATGCAGAGCTATAATGAAGACAACTGGAGCACTTGGAAGCTCTGTGTTCTGATGTAAGGAAGAATGGTTACATATTTACACTCTCCTGCTCTTCTAATGAAATCTGTGTTCAAAGCCACCTATCTTCAGCTTAAACTCTATCTGAGTGGTCAGTGGAGCATCTCCACTGAAATAGGACATCTTTATCATTATTTAAACAGGAGGACAGACCACTGTGTTCAGTCATGGAGTGTTACTAACAAAGACTCAAGTCTTCTTTGTGTCGGTTGAATAACAACAGGATTTGATTGAAATGAATTAGAACCACTAGGAGACAATGGAAATAGTAGAGTCAGTGAAGTGAAGGCTGGTTGGTTGGACGATTATGGTTCCACTTGGGAAGTGGCAAGTGGGTAGAATGCAGGTGGCTTTGGTAGAGAGAGGGGGGGAGAGAATACATTTAAAGAGAGAATGGTAAAATCCAGTGAGACAGAGAGAGAGCGAAAGATAGGGAGAGAGAGATGGAGAGACAGAGAGATTAAGGAAAGGCAGTGAAAAGCAGAGGCAGATAATTGGCCTGTATAACGAAAGTGTGGAAGCCAGAAGCCAAAACGTCAGATAAATGCTACTGCATTAATGACACAAATACTGCCTCTCACTCACCTTTCCATTTCTTTACTCACCCTGTTTCGCCCAGACTCTTTCCCTTGTCACTTAACCAGGTGTCCCTGTTTACCGCTCCCCAGCCTTGCCTCTAAACCATTATCCCCTCTCCCTAGACCTTCTCCCCTCTACCTAGACCTGTCTCTAAGCCTGTCTCCCCTCTCCCTAGCCCTGTGTCTAAGCCGTTCTCCCCTCTCCCTAGCCCTGTCTCTAAGCCTGTCTCCCCTCTCCCTAGCCCTGTGTCTAAGCCGTTCTCCCCTCTCCCTAGCCCTGTGTCTAAGCCGTTCTCCCCTCTCCCTAGCCCTGTGTCTAAGCCGTTCTCCCCTCTCCCTAGCCCTGTGTCTAAGCCGTTCTCCCCTCTCCCTAGCCCTGTGTCTAAGCCGTTCTCCCCTCTCCCTAGCCCTGTGTCTAAGCCGTTCTCCCCTCTACCTAGCCCTGTGTCTAAGCCGTTCTCCCCTCTCCCTAGCCCTGTCTCTAAGCCTGTCTCCCCTCTCCCTAGCCCTGTCTCTAAGCCGTTCTCCCCTCTCCCTAGCCCTGTGTCTAAGCCGTTCTCCCCTCTCCCTAGCCCTGTGTCTAAGCCGTTCTCCCCTCTCCCTAGCCCTGTCTCTAAGCCGTTCTCCCCTCTCCCTAGCCCTGTGTCTAAGCCGTTCTCCCCTCTCCCTAGCCCTGTGTCTAAGCCGTTCTCCCCTCTCCCTAGCCCTGTCTCTAAGCCGTTCTCCCCTCTCCCTAGCCCTGTGTCTAAGCCGTTCTCCCCTCTCCCTAGCCCTGTCTCTAAGCCGTTCTCCCCTCTCCCTAGCCCTGTGTCTAAGCCGTTCTCCCCTCTCCCTAGCCCTGTGTCTAAGCCGTTCTCCCCTCTCCCTAGCCCTGTGTCTAAGCCGTTCTCCCCTCTCCCTAGCCCTGTGTCTAAGCCGTTCTCCCCTCTCCCTAGCCCTGTGTCTAAGCCGTTCTCCCCTCTCCCTAGCCCTGTCTCTAAGCCTGTCTCCCCTCTCCCACCTCTCCTCTGTCCACCAGTCTGCTTCTAGGGGAGATAGAGAGAGGCAGACCTGTCTGCAAACCAACCCCACCCATGTGTCAGTCAGTCAGTGTTTTACAGACTAACAGGTCTTATAGGAGATGCTTAAGGGCCTCCAGAATTGGAGAGCGTGTCACCCACTTGTCCTCCATTGCAAGGACAGAGCAGGTAGAATTAGCCCTATAGCAACCCAACTCACACACAAACACACACGCATACCAAACAACATACAGTAGTTGTGGTTGAGTGTATTAAATCAAGCCTGAAGGACGTCGGTCCCTAACAGCAGGGTTTACTCTTCATGTCGTTCCAATTACAGGATGAGTCTAACGCTCCATCTCTCTATCGCTCCTTCTCTCTTTCTCTAATGCTCTCTCGATCTCTCGATCTCTCTCTAATGTTCCCTCCATCTAACAACCCCTCTCCCTCCCCTAACACCCCCTCTCCCTCTCCCTCTCCTAACACCCCCTCCCTCTCTCCTAACACCCCCTCTCCCTCCCCTGACACCCCCTCTCCCTCCCCTGACACCCACTCTCCCTCTCCTAACACCCCCTCTCCCTCCCCTGACACCCCCTCTCCCTCCCCTAACACTCCACCTCTCCCCTAACACCCCCTCTCCCTCCCCTGACACCCCCTCTCCCTCCCCTAACACTCCACCTCTCCCCTAACACCCCCTCTCCCTCCCCTGACACCCCCTCTCCCTCCCCTAACACTCCTCCTCTCCTAACACCCCCTCTCCTAACACCTCCTCTCCCTCCCCTGACACCCCCTCTCCCTCCCCTGACACCCCCTCTCCCTCCCCTAACACTCCTCCTCTCATTTTAACATTTACATTTTAGTCATTTAGCAGACGCTCTTATCCAGAGCGACTTACAGTTAGTGAAAACATATTATTATTTTTTTATACTGGCCCCCCGTGGGAATCAACTCCTGAGTGGCGCAGTGGTCTAAGGCACTGCATCGCAGTGCTAACTGTGCCACTAGATCCTGGTTCGAATCCAGGCTCTGTCGCAGCCGGCCGCGACCGGGAGACTCATGGGCGGCGCACAATTGTCCCAGCGTCGTCCAGGGTAGGGGAGGGAATGGCCGGCAGGGATGTAGCTCAGTTGATAGAGCATGGCGTTTGCAACGCCAGGGTTGTGGGTTCGATTCCCACGGGGGGCCAGTATGAAAAAAAATATGTATTCACTAACTGTAAGTCGCTCTGGATAAGAGCGTCTGCTAAATGACTAAAATGTAAAATGTAAATGTAATCAATCCCACAACCCTGGCGTTGCAAACGCCATGCTCTATCAACTGAGCTACATCCCTGCCGGCCATTCCCTCCCCTACCCTGGATGACGCTGGGCCAATTGTGCGCCGCCCATGAGTCTCCCGGTCGCGGCCGGCTGCGACAGAGCCTGGATTCGAACCAGGATCTCTAGTGGCACAGTTCAGTTAGCACTGCGATGCAGTGCCTTAGACCACTGCCCCACTCAGGAGTACTCTCCCTCCCCTAACACTCCACCTCTCCCCTAACACCTCCGCCCCCTCTCCCTCCCCTAACACCCCCTCTCCCAACACCCCCTCTCCCTCCCCTAACACCCCCTCTCCCTCCCCTAACACCCCCTCTCCCTCTCCTAACACCCCCTCTCCCAACACCCCCTCTCCCTCTCCTAACACCCCCTCTCCCTCTCCTAACACCCCCTCTCCTAACACCCCCTCTCCCTCTCCTAACACCCCCTCTCCCAACACCCCCTCTCCCTCTCCTAACACCCCCTCTCCCTCTCCTAACACCCCCTCTCCCAACACCCCCTCTCCCTCCCCTAACACCCCCTCTCCCTCCCCTAACACCCCCTTTCCCTCCCCTAACACTCCCCCTCTCCCTCCCCTAACACCCCCTCTCCCTCTCCTAACACCCCCTCTCCCTCTCCTAACACCCCCTCTCCCTCCCCTAACACCTCCTCTCCCTCCCCTAACACCCCCTCTTCCTCTCCTAAGACCCCTTCTCCCTCCCCTAACACCCCCTCTCCCTCCCCTAACACCCCCTCTTCCTCTCCTAAGACCCCTTCTCCCTCCCCTAACACCCCCTCTCCCTTCCCCTAACACCTCCTCTCGCTTCCCCTTCTTCTCTCTCCCCTGATAATTAATTAATTGAAATGTATGTTCTAAGATTAGTGGAAACCTTTCCTAGGAAAACTGGCCGATTTAAATTATTCCCTGACCTTGAGGGCACACTAACAGACACATGTGTAGGCTATGCACACACTTGCAAGCATAAATACGCCCGCACGCACACACACACATTCAAAACCGCCTCCTTTAAAGTCAGCATGTAGTTAACAGCAAAAACAGTGACACATTTATTCAATTTTAATGTAGTCATTGCTGTATGAGTACAGCTATTCCGCAACGTGCTCTGTATGTAACCTCTCTGGTTGCTAGGTAACTGCCGGTGAAGCGGCAACCATTGCTATGCAGCACAACAACATATTTCTGTGTAATTGGACCATTAAGATGATTGAACGTCGTCATCATTCCGCTCCTCTCCGTCTTAATACAGTTCAGGCTCCACAACATGCTGTAACAGAAGGGTTAATGGACTGAACAGGAGAGGCTGATACTTCTTGTTTATTTCTCATTAGGAGACTGAAGAGCATAAAGATTATTGTCTATGTCCCAAATGGCACCCTATTCCCTATAGAGTGCACTACTTTTGACCAGAGCCCTTCCTAAAAGTAGTGCACTAAATAGGGTGCCATTTGGGTCACAAATCAACCTGGTTAATTTTATGTTACTAACATGTTGCTGCAAGTCAGGGCTCATGGGATGGGCCTCTACATCTATATTTACATGCACATTCTAATCCGTTACCAATTCATGAACAACTGATGAATTACGGGTCCAGGGCACTTCCCCGTTCGACCTACAGTGCAGCGGCACGCAAGCTTCAGGACCTTGGAAAGCTCCCCAGTTTGTCACAAGCTAAGATGTTAAAAGAGAATGAAATGAGAAGCACCACGTTCTAGAGAGCATGATCAATTAATAGTTGAAATCATGTTAGTGTATTCTGTACATCAGCCACACGGTCGGGCTATGTTGTGTTGTCAGATGATACAAGGCATGTTGTAATCTCCAATAAAATCCCATTTGCTAGAGCAGCTGTCAGCGTGGATCACAGAGACTGGAGTTCTCCTGATGCCCGCAGGGAAGGCAAGCTGTCCACACACACACACACACACACACACACACACATATACGCACACACACACACACACACACACACACACACACAAACGTGCACAGAATGATGAATTTGAAATTATTTTCCCACCAGTAGCTACTGGCTTTATGTGGCTTTACACTACACAGTACTGCTCAATTCCTCAGTTATGATTGGATCTCCCCCGCCGCAAATGGTGCTTTAGGCTTGGCGGGGTTTTCAGAGGCTGTGGCTTGTAAAAAACGGAGCTTATCTCCTCTCCCTTCTTTAACAAGAAGTTAACAAATAATGAAGTACAGTCACATTTAACATTGTAAATTCATAAGCACGAATAAGAATTATATAAAAAATGATAGTTTTCAAATGGAGAAAGTTTATATTGCGAAGTGACTAGATGTGCATCTATGATGTTCCCCCATGATGAAAGGGGGCCATGATAGAAAACATTTGGGGAGCACTGATCTAGCTAATGATTAGCATAGATACCGATGGGCAACCCCATGCTTCAGCCCATTTAATTTTAGCCACTATGCTGCATAGTTGGGCTACAGGTGATAATGCTTATTGCCAAATAACACACCAGATGGATAATATGGACCAATATGTTGGTAGGCTCATTTCTGGAGGGGACAATTTTATTTTAGTTAATTTTGGAGTAGAAAAGTCACCAGAGCGGCTGCGTTCAGTATAAAAAAACGTAATGCACGTTTGATTAAACGGAAACAGTGATGTTCTGAACGACCTGTTGAAAAATGGGAGGGGAGGGGTTGGGTTGTGGGTTCAAAATGCCCTGCTGCCATTCAAATACGTCACTCATTGCTTCAAGCCACACCCACCAAACGGAGCAAACGTTAGACCAACAGTATAAAGTAATACAGAAATTAATGGTATTTCAGTTGTGGTTGGGAGACATTAACCAAACTATCAGGAACGTTTTGGATGTAACATCTCATTCCAAAATCATGAGCATTAATATGGAGTTGGTCCCCCCTTTTGCAGCTATAACAGCCTCCGCTCTTCTGGGAAGGCTTTCCACTAGATGTTGGGACATTGCTGTGGGGACTTGCTTCCATTCAGCCACAAGAGCATTAGTGACATCGGGCACTGATGTTGGGTGATTAGGCCTGGCTCGCAGTCGGCGTTCCAATTCATCCCAAATGTGTTCAATGGGATTGAGGTCAGGGCTCTGTGCAGGCCAGTCAAGTTCTGATCTTGACAAACCATTTCTGTATAGACCTCGCTTTGTGCACGGGGGCACTGTCATGCTGAAACAGGAAAGGGCCTTCCCCAAACTGTTACCACAAAGTTGAAACCACAGAATCGTCTAGAATGTCATTCTATGCTATAACGCTAAGATTTCCCTTCACTGAAACTAAGGGGCCTAGTCCAAACCATGAAAAACAGCCCCAGACCATTATTCCTTATCCACCAAACTTTACAGTTGGCACTATGCATTCGGGCAGTTAGGGTTCTCCTGGCATCCGCCAAACCCAGATTTGTCCGTCGGACTGCCAGATGCTGAAGCGTGATTCATCACTCCAGAGACCACGTTGCCACGGCTCCAGAGTCCAATGGCAGCGAGCTTTACACCACTCCAGCTGATGCTTGTGCATGGTGATCTTAGGCTTGTGTGCGGCTGCTCAGCCATGGAAACCCATTTCATGAAGCTCCCGACGAACAGTTATTGTGCTGATGTTGCTTCCAGAGGCAGTTTGGAACTTGGTAGTGAGTGTTGCATCCGAGGACAGACGATATTTACGCGTTTGTGTGGCCTACCACATCGCGGCTGAGCCTTTGTTGCTCCTAGATGTTTACACTTCACAATAACAGCACTCACAGTTGACCAGGGCAGCTCTAGCAGGGCAGAAATGTGACTAACTGACTTGTTGGAAAGGTGGCATCCTATGACGGTGCCACATTGAAAGTCACTGAGCTCTTCAGTAAGTCCATTGTCACGATCGTTATAAACAGCGGACCAAGGCGCAGCGTGGTAAACGTACATCTTTTATTTCTAGTGTACACACGAACAAAACAACAAACCAAACGATACGTGAAGTCCTAGGTTAATACACCAAAACAAACCTTACGGAACAAGATCCCACAAATAACTAGTGCCAACAGGCTGCCTAAGTATGGTACCCAATCAGAGACAACGAGAATCAGCTGCCTCTGATTGGGAACCACCCTGGCCAACATAGAAAACACGAACTAGAACACAACATAGAAAATCACACATAGAAAATGACAGTACCCCCCCCCCCCCAAAGGCGCGGACTGCGACCGCGCCAACCAAACCCAACAGGGGAGGGGCCGGGTGGGCATTCCGCCTCGGAGGCGGATCCGGCTCCGGGCTGTGCCGGACTGACGACGCGCACCACTGGCTTGGTGCGGGGAGCAGGAACAGGCCGGACCGGGCTGGCGACGCGCACCACTGGCTTGGTGCGGGGAGCAGGAACAGGCCGGACCGGGCTGGCGACGCGCACCACTGGCTTGGTGCGGGGAGCAGGAACGGGCCGGACCGGGCTGACGACGCGCACCACTGGCTTGGTGCGGGGAGCAGGAACAGGCCGGACCGCGCGCACCACTGGCTTGGTGCGGGGAGCAGGAACGGGCCGGACCGGGCTGGCGACGCTCACCACAGGCTTGGTGCGGGGAGCAGGAACGGGCCGGACCGGCTGACGACGCGCACCACTGGCTTGGTGCGGGGAGCAGGGCCGGGCCGGGCTGGCGACGCGCACCACAGGCTTGGTGCGGGGAGCAGGAACAGGCCGGACCGGGCTGGCGACACGCACCACTGCCTTGGTGCGGGGAGCAGGAACGGGCCGGACCGGGCTGACGACGTGCACCACAGGCTTGGTGCGGGGAGCAGGAACAGGCCGGACCGGGCTGGCGACGCGCACCACAGGCCTGGTGCGGGGAGCAGGCACGGGCCGGACCGGGCTGGCGACGCGCACCACAGGCTTGTTGCGGGGAGCAGGAACAGGCCGGACCGGGCTGGCGACGCGCACCACTGGCTTGGTGCGGGGAGCAGGAACAGGCCGGACCGGGCTGGCGACGCGCACCACTGGCTTGGTGCGGGGAGCAGGAACGGGCCGGACCGGGCTGACGACGCGCACCACTGGCTTGGTGCGGGGAGCAGGAACAGGCCGGACCGCGCGCACCACTGGCTTGGTGCGGGGAGCAGGAACGGGCCGGACCGGGCTGGCGACGCTCACCACAGGCTTGGTGCGGGGAGCAGGAACGGGCCGGACCGGCTGACGACGCGCACCACTGGCTTGGTGCGGGGAGCAGGGCCGGGCCGGGCTGGCGACGCGCACCACAGGCTTGGTGCGGGGAGCAGGAACAGGCCGGACCGGGCTGGCGACACGCACCACTGCCTTGGTGCGGGGAGCAGGAACGGGCCGGACCGGGCTGACGACGTGCACCACAGGCTTGGTGCGGGGAGCAGGAACAGGCCGGACCGGGCTGGCGACGCGCACCACAGGCCTGGTGCGGGGAGCAGGCACGGGCCGGACCGGGCTGGCGACGCGCACCACAGGCTTGTTGCGGGGAGCAGGAATGGGCCGGACCGGGCTGACGACGTGCACCACTGGCTTGGTGCGGGGAGCAGGAACAGGCCGGACCGGGCTGGCGACGCGCACCTCAGGCTTGGTGCGGGGAGCAGGAACAGGCCGGGCCGGGCTGGCGACGCGCACCACAGGCTTGGTGCGGGGAGCAGGAACAGGCCGGACCGGGCTGGCGACACGCACCACTGCCTTGGTCCGGGGAGCAGGAACGGGCCGACGACGTGCACCACAGGCTTGGTGCGGGGAGCAGGAACGGGCCGGACCGGGCTGACGACGTGCACCACTGGCTTGGTGCGGGGAGCAGGAACAGGCCGGACCGGGCTGGCGACGCGCACCTCAGGCTTGGTGCGGGGAGCAGGAACAGGCCGGGCCGGGCTGGCGACGCGCACCACAGGCTTGGTGCGAGGGACAGGAACAGGCCGGACCGTACTGGGAACACACACCACTGGCCTTGTGCGGGGATCAGGAACGGGCCGGACCGGACTGGTAACACACCCCAGTACCTCTCGCCGTGCCTCTACACTCTCCTTCCCCCTCATGACCAATGGCCCCCGTAACCTGGTGGCCTCCTCTCCATGTCCGCAAACTCGCCCTGTAGCTGCCTCCAGCAGCCCCGTCGTCCATGCCGTGTGCCCCCCAAAACAAATTACTTGGGGTTGCCTCTCGCCTGTCCGACGACGGCCCGGTTTGCGCCGCTTCTCCTCTCCTGCCTGGGCATCCTCCCTCATCGCCCTCCGGTAGCGGACGGCCTCCTCCTCTGTGATTCTCCCCCAACCGAGGAGGACATCTACCAGAGTAACCTCCTGTTCCATACCCGGCGTTTGCTCCTGCACACGCTGCTTGGTCCTGTTTTGTGGGATCTTCTGTCATGATCGTTATAAACAGCGGACCAAGGCGCAGCGTGGTAAGCGTACATCTTTTATTTCTAGTGTACACACGAACAAAACAACAAACCAAACGATACGTGAAGTCCTAGGTTAATACACCAAAACAAACCTTATGGAACAAGATCCCACAAATAACTAGTGCCAACAGGCTGCCTAAGTATGGTACCCAATCAGAGACAACGAGAATCAGCTGCCTCTGATTGGGAACCACCCTGGCCAACATAGAAAACACGAACTAGAACACAACATAGAAAATCACACAGAGAAAATCCACACCCTGGCTCAACATATAAGAGTCCCCAGAGCCAGGGCGTGACATCCATTCTACTGCTAATGTTTGTCTATGGAGATTGCATGGCTGTGTGCTCGATTTTATGCAACGGGTGTGGCTGAAATAGCCGAATCCACTAATTTGAAGGGGTGTCCACATACCTTTGTATATATAGCATATGATACAGCGCACTGGCTGGCTCATGTGTGGGTGTTTTTATGGGTTTGGGAGCACTTGGCATGCAGCACGTTGGGAGTGCTTGCTGTGACTTGTAGTGCAGCGCATCACGGACGGTACAGTATAGACCCTGCAGTGGAGGTGTTATAATACCCATAAAACCTAACGGTCAAACAGGAAAATGGTTCCAATCGTTTTTCCACCATTCATTTTTCCCATTGGGAATTTTAGAAAACATAAAAGTCACCTTGTCCTAGAGAGATTTACATGGTTATCAAAACGTCACATCAGGGTAAGCCTACACAGAACACAGCCCTTATTTTAAGTGTTTCTAAAATCCCCTATGGGAAAAAGGAATGGTGGAAAAACTATTGGGACCATTTCCTTGTTTGACTGCTAAGTTTTATGGGTATTATGACTCATACTGTGGTACTCCATGGAAGCGGGCCAAAATGAAATGACAGCCCAAATCAGAAATGGATAGAAATGGGGCCTGATCCGGCCAGCGGGCCTTGTGTTTGACACATGTGACTTAGAGGGAGCAGATACCGTGTTTGACTAGTGTGATTGTCTATGGATTTTAAGTAAACAGAGTTAGTGTAGGTCCTCCAAAACACGGGATCACCCTCCAGTCTATTACCAGGATAAATCCACTGACACAGAGATACTTTGTCCTCCCTCTGTGAATAGTAACATGTCAATGAGCTGATCCAGCCTATAACTTACACTCTCTAGGCTTAGTTTAATTGGACCATCGGAGTAAAGCTGTAAAGCTAATATTGATCTAGACTGGTTAAGTGGTCTCACTAAGTGGCTGTATAGAACAAGATGACTGGCCGTGACAGTCTGTCTGCCTGCCAGCCTGTCTGTCTCTTTGTCTGTCTGTCAGTGAGAGACTGTTGGTCTGTCTGTCAGTGAGAGACTGTCTGTCTACCTGTCCGTCTGTCTGTCTGTCTGCCTGCCTGTCTGTCCATCGGTCTGTCCCTCTGGAAAGGGAAAGGATTTATCTAGTCAGTTGCACAACTGAATGCATTCAACTGAAATGTGTCTTCCGCATTTAACCCAACCCCTCTGAATCAGAGGTGCGGGGGGCTGCCTTAATCGACGTCCACGTCATCTGCGCCCGAGGAGCAGTTGTTGTTGGGGGTTAACTGCTTTGCTCAAGGGCACCACAGACGATTTTTCCACCTAGCCTTTCGGTTCCTTGCCCATTGCTCTTAACCGCTAGGCTACCCGCTGCCCCTGTCCGTCTGTCTGGCCGTTTGACTGTCTATTTACACTAGACTGAGCCGTGAGGAGGAGTGTCTCTGTGTTGTCTGACCATAGAGAGCAGAGCAGCCTCACATTTAGGGAATGTCTGCTTCCTCAACACTGACACTAACAGTAGTACATCTTATCTTACAGCACCACCTTCTGGCATTACATGTGAAAATGTAAAGACCTTGACAACATACACACAGCTGATCACACACACACACACACACACACACACACACACACACACACACACACACACATGCACTCTGCCAGGACAAACAGCCTAGTTTAGCTCCCTCAATACTAATGACACACAATACAACATATCACTATGACAACCCTACACTAGGCCTAGACTCCTTTTTCAACCCCATCACCCTGAGATAGAGAGAGAGAGAGAGAGAGAGGTAGAGAGAGAGAGAGGTAGAGAGAGAGAGAGAGAGAGAGAGAGAGAGAGAGAGAGAGAGAGAGAGAGAGAGAGAGAGAGAGGTAGAGAGAGAGAGAGACAGAGACAGAGACAGAGACAGAGACAGAGACAGAGACAGAGACAGAGACAGAGAACAGTAAGAGCAGTGTGTTGCTGCCAGGTCAGACTTTCACTTCCTCCACCTCCATTAATCTCTCTCCTCCCCCCTCCCCAGTCTCTCTCTTGGTCTCAGAATTAGCTGCAAAAGAAAAAGCTAATTAAGAAAAACTCCCCTGCCTCCTTCCCCACTAAATCACTGGTATTGTAAAACACAGTCTACTGACTTTATTGCTCTGAGATCCCTGCACAGTCTCACCACAAACCCCATCATAAAATGACAAAATATGAAATGACTGGATATATATGAGCTACTGCATGTGTCATAGAGGGAGGTGGCATTAATGTGGTAGTACTTGTCTTCCAGATAAACACATATAATATGCATCCCAAATGGCACCCTACTCCCTTTATAGTGCACTACTTTTGACCAGCACCCTAGTGCACTGTAAAGGGAGTAGGGTGCCATTTGGGATGCATAGGAGGCTTTTCATGAATCTTTAAAGAGCCTATCCTCCTCTATTCCTTCAACCCACAAGCCTCAAACTCTCTCTCTCTCTCTCTCTCAATTCAATTCAATTCAATTCAATTCAAGGCCTAATTGGCATGGGAAAAGTATGTTTCTCTCTCTCTCTCTCTCTCTAAGATTTTGAAGAGTATTTGCTTATGTGGTCCTCTGTAGCTCAGCTGGTAGAGCACGGCGCTTGTAACGCCAAGGTAGTGGGTTCGATCCCCGGGACCACCCCATACACAAAAAAATAAAAATAAAATGTATGCACGCATGACTGTAAGTCGCTTTGGATAAAAGCGTCTGCTAAATGGCATATTATTATTATTATTATCACTCGGAGGGAGGGTTATTTATTTTAGAAAGCTCAGACTTTTACTAAAATCCCCCACTTGCAGCGTCAATCCTCCAGGCCTGCCTATGAATAAATGTTATAGATGATAGGTGAACAATCTTAATCCTGTAGATTACCACTCAGTCACTCCAGGGTAATCCTTTTATAATCCCAGATCCCAGCTGAGCAGAACAGAGGAAGGATTGGAAGGTAAAATGGAATTTGTTAGAAATTAGGGATTTACTTTGAATTGCGTAATTAACCGGAGACATACTGTTGTTGTTGTTGTTGTTGTTATATACAGCACATTTTTGGACATAAGATATAGACAGCACACAGAGAGAAGAAGACAGTGTAAAAGAGAGCCAGAGAGACAGAGAGAATTCAATTTAGATAAACTCCCATATCTATTGGGTGATATACCACATTGTGCAATCACAGCAGCAAGATTTGTGACCTGTTGCCACAAGAAAACCAGTGAAAAACAAACACCATTGTTAATACAACCCATATTTATGTTTTTTTTTTTTACTTTAACTATTCGCATATTGTGTGTGTGTGTGTGTGTGTGTGTGTGTGTGTGTGTGAAAAATGGAAGTCGGAAGTTTACATACACTTAGGTTGGAGTCATTAAAACTCGTTTTTCAACCACTCCACAAATTTCTTGTTAACAAACTATAGTTTTGGCAAGTCGGTTAGGACATCTACTTTGTGAATGACACAAGTACTTTTTCCAACAATTGTTTACAGACAGATTATTTCACTTATAATTCACTGTATCACAATTCCAGTGGGTCAGAAGTTTACATACACTAAGTTGAGTGTGCATTTAAACAGCTTGGAAAATTCCAGAAAATGATGTCATGGCTTTAGAAGCTTCTGATAGGCTAATTGACATAATTTGAGTCAATTGGATGTGTACCTGTGGATGTATTTCAAGGCCTACCTTCAAACTCAGTGCCTCTTTGCTTGACATCATGGGAAAATCCAAGACCTCAGAAAAATGTGTGTAGACCTCCACAAGTCTGGTTCATCCTTGGGAGCATTTTCCAAACGCCTGAAGGTACCACGTTCATCTGTACAAACAATAGTACGCAAGTATAAACACCATGGGACCAAGCAGCCGTCATACTGCTGTCACGACTTCCGCCGAGGCTGCCTCCCCTCCTTGTTCGGGCTTCAGCGTTCGTCACTCCATGTATCATCATTCCATTTGTCTTGTCTTGTCAATTACACACACCTGGTTCTTATCCCCTCATTAGTCTGTGTATAAGTGTTCCCTCTGCCCCCCTTGTCCTTGTGGGTGATTGTTATTTGTGAGAGTAGTGTAGCTCGGTGTATTTCCGGGGTAGATAGTTTTCCCTGTGCCTGTTTTCGTGTGTCGCTATCCAGCGCAATTGTGTACGACGGAATAAACTCTGTATTCTGTGATTTACCCTCCTGCGCCTGACTCCTTCTATCACACTCATCACAACTGCTCAGGAAGGAGACGCGTTCTGTCTCCTAGAGATTAACGTACTTTAGTGCGAAAAGTGCAAATCAATCCCAGAACAACAGCAAAGGACCTTGTGAAGATGCTGGAGGAAACAGGTACAAAAGTATCTATATCCAGAGTAAAACGAGTCCTATATCGACATAACCTGAAAGGCCGCTCAGCAAGGAAGAAGCCACTGCTCCAAAACCGCCATAAAAAAGCCAGACTACGGTTTGCAACTGCACATGGGGACAAATATCATACTTTTTGGAGAAATGAAGCATGGGGGTGACAGCATCATGCTGTGGGGGTGCTTTGCTGCAGGAGGGACTGGTGCACTTCACAAAATAGATGGCATCATGAGGAAGGAAAATTATGTTGATATATTGAAGCAACATCTCAAGACATCAGTCAGGAAGTTAAAGCTTGGTCGCAAATGGGTCTTCCAAATGGACAATGACCCCAAGCATACTTCCAAAGTTGTGGAAAATGGCTTAAGGACAACAAAGTCAAGGTATTGGAGTGGCCATCACAAAGCCCTGACCTCAATCATATAGAACATTTGTGGGCAGAACTGAAAAAGCGTGTGTGAGCAAGGAGGCCTACAAACCTGACTCAGTTACACCAGCTCTGTCAGGAGGAATGGGCCAAAATTCACCCAACTTATTGTGGGAAGCTTGTGGAAGGCTACGCGAAACGTTTGACCCAAGTTAAACAATTTAAAGGCAATGCTACCAAATACTAATTGAGTGTATGTAAACTTCTGATCCACTGGGAATGTGATGAAATAAATAAAAGCTGAAATAATTCTTTCTCTCTACTATTATCCTGACAATTCACATTCTTAAAATAAAGTGGTGATCCTAACTGACCAAAGACAGGGAATTTTTCCTACAACTGTTTGGCCATAATGACCATCGTTATGTTTGGAGGAAAAAGGGGGAACGCTTGCAAGCCGAAGAACACCATCCCAACCGTGAAGCACAGGGGTGGCAGCATCATGCTGTGGGGGTGCTTTGCTGCAGGAGGGACTGGTGCCAGAGGACATTTCTCCAAAAAGTACGATCTTTGTCCCCATGTGCAGTTGCAAACCGTAGTCTGGCTTTTTTATGGCTGTTTTGGAGCAGTGTCTTCTTCCTTGCTGAACAGCCTTTCAGGTTATGTCGGTATAGGACTCGTTTTACTGTGGATATAGATACTTTTGTACCGGTTTCCTCCAGCATCTTCACAAGGTCCTTTGCTGTTGATCTGGGATTGATTTGCACATTTCGCACCAAAGTACGCTAATCTCTAGGAGACAGAACGTGTCTCCTTCCTGAGCGGTATGATGGCTGCGTGGTCCCATGGTGTTTATACTTGCATACTATCGTTTGTACAGATGAACGCAGTACCTTCAGGCATTTGGAAATTGCTCCAAAGGATGAACCAGACTTGTGGAGGTCTACAATTTTTTTTCTGAGGTCTTGGCTGATTTCTTTGGATTTTCCCATGATGTCAAGCAAAGAGGCACTGAGTTTGAAGGTAGGCCATGAAATACATCCACAGGTACACATCCAATTGACTCAAATGATGTCAATTAGCCTATCAGAAGCTTCTAAAGCCATGACATCATTTTCTGGAATTTTCCAAGCTGTTTAAAGGCACAGTCAACTTAGTGTATGTAAACTTCTGACCCACTGGAATTGTGATACAGTGAATTATAAGTGAAATAATCTGTCTGTAAACAATTGTTGGAAAAATTACTTGTGTCATGCACAAAGTAGATGTCCTAACCGACTTGCCAAAACTATAGGCAAGAAATTTGTGGAGTGGTTGAAAAACGAGTTTTAATGACTCCAACCTACGTGTATGTAAACTTCCGACTTCAACTGTAGCTAGCAATGGCAATCATGTTAGCATATTTCTTACTGAGATTACTGTTCTAAAACATATTCTTGGGTTTAAAATAATCAATACTGAAACTTTCAGATGAAGTTTGTGAGTGAATTAAACATGTTCAATTGCTTTCATGAGCTTTTTCTCTCACTGCCCTGAGTTTAAGACAAGGGTTTAGCTATCTTGGAATTAATAACATTTCCAATAACTTTATTTTCAATAATCTGATTTCTTCTTAACTTTTTGCTTAAGGACAAAAATAAGAAATAGCGCAAGTACATTTCCAATTACCTTTTTGAGGAATAGCAACTTTGCTTAACTTTCTCCTTAAGTCTATAGTTATGGAAAAAATGGCAGTTAAGAAGAAATGTATTCTTGAGAAGGTTTTGTGAATCTGGGCCCTGGTGTCTAAATCACTGTCTGGGCCGCAGTCTCTGGAGCTCCTGGTGTCTATATCACTGTCTGGGCCGTAGTCTCTGGAGCTCCTGGTGTCTATATCACTGTCTGGGCCGCAGTCTCTGGAGCTCCTGGTGTCTATATCACTGTCTGGGCCGCAGTCTCTGGAGCTCCTGGTGTCTATATCACTGTCTGGGCCGTAGTCTCTGGAGCTCCTGGTGTCTATATCACTGTCTGGGCCGTAGTCTCTGGAGCTCCTGGTGTCTATATCACTGTCTGGGCCGCAGTCTCTATACTCTACACAGACCCCACAGAGCCCCAGGACAGCAACACAATTAGACCCAACCAAATCATGAAAAAACTAAAAGAGAATTACTTGACACATTGGAAAGAATTAATAAAAAAACAGAGCAAACTAGAATGCTATTTGGCCCTAAACAGAGAGTACACAGTGGCAGAATACCTGACCACTGTGACTGACCCAAAATTAAGGAAAGCTTTGACTATGTACAGACTCAGTGAGCATAGCCTTGCTATTGAGAAAGGCCGCTGAAGGCAGACCTGGCTCTCAAGAGAAGACAGGCTATGTGCACACTGCCCACAAAATGAGGAGGACACTGAGCTGCACTTCCTAACCTCCTGCCAAATGTATGACCATATTAGAGACACATATTTCCCTCAGATTACACAGTCCCACCAAGAATTTGAAAACAAATCAAATTTTAATAAACTCCCATATATATTGGGTGAAATACCACAGTGTGCCATCACAGCAGCAATATTTGTGACCTGTTGCCACAAGAAAAGGGCAACCAGTGAAGAACAAACACAATTGTAAATACAACCTATATTTATATTTATTTATTTTCCTTTTTGTACTTTAACTATTTGCACATTATGATAACACTGTATATAAACATAATATGACATTTGAAATGTCTTTATTCTTTTGGAACTTTTGTGAGTGTAATGTTTACAGTTATTTTTTATTGGTTATTTCATTTTTGTTTATTATCTATTTCACTTGCTTTGGCAATGTAAAAATATCTTTCCCATGCCAATTTTCCCCTTAAATTAAATTGAATTGAAATGAGAGAGAGAGAGAGAGAGAGAGAGAGAGAGAGAGAGAGAGAGAGAGAGAGAGAGAGAGAGAGAGAGAGAGGAGAGAGAGAGAGAGAGAGAGAGAGAGAGAGAGAGAGAGAGAGAGAGAGAATACACACAGTTACCAGGTCTCATGTGTACTATAGTGTGAAGAATGTGTAGGCTACATATTACCACAAACAAGGAAATCAACTCTGTAAGTCAGTAAGTATTAAGTCAGTAATTGTGGTCACTGTGCTCTATAGCACCCTGAAGTGCTCCTATACACACACAAACACACACATGGTCACCTGCCCTCTGTAACAAGTCAACTGCTTCAGTGCTCTGTCTGCGCTCCCCATGCCCTCTATTCAGAACAGCCCTGTCTGCTCTGCTTTAGGAAGCACATGGAATGTGGCATTCCCCTGTATAATACCAGACAAATTAACAAGAGAACATTGAAACACAGACATCACACTGTTCTAATGAAATGGAGGCCTTTTAGGTGTAGTAAGTTCTCAGAATGATCAGGCTACTCAGAATGATCAGGCTACTCAGAATGATCAGACTTCTCAGAATGGATTGGTGTCACAGTGGTGCAGATCAGTTCTAAACTTCTATCCACTTATCGAGCACAACCAACGTGAAATCACATGTCTAATACTTTCCCATACTTCAGCTTTGCTTTTAGTTTGCTAATAGAACAGTCCCAAAAGTGCAAACTCCAGGCGGAATTATACCCAAAAGTAGGCCTATTTGAACCAGGTCTGCTTTACAGTAAGTGGTCACGTTTGCGTTCAAAAGTGTTGTCAGTTGTCCTGCCCTAACTAAGCTACGACATGCTATAGGATAAAACCACAGACAGGACACAGACCCTATATGACAGCTCATAATGACAGCTCACAATGACAGCTCACACAGTTAAGGTCAGAAGCACGGATAAAGCATACAGGCCTATAGGCAGTATATGGTCAACAACATATAACGAGATCTATACTAGACATCTAAACTCCCCTCTCTTGTTGACCACAACATACACACACAGCTCCTGAGAGCCCCCGGTGAGTCTCTACCTACCTTCGGTGTGGCATGTGGAAGACAGGATGGTGGTGGGAGGGCGGAAGAGGTACGGGAGATAACGGGAAAAACATTTCATCTTCTTCTCCGGCTAGCAGAAGGCAGTGCTCCGGCGTTGACTCCACATCCGCACTGCCGCGAGAGAGAGACCGAAGACCGGAGAGGGATGGAACGAGCTGGAACTGCTCGCGCTATGACCGCATCACTTTCACCCAGACAGACAGACAGCGCGAGCCGAGCATGGTCAGTTAACCGGTTATAACAGCGCGCGGCGGAGAAGTATGATGTCCGTGACAACGCGCCTTTTGCTTCCGTGTTCATCACGTTTTCATCAGCATGGTGTCATTTCATCCCGTGTGGCGCGGGCAGGACTGGAGGTTGTTGCGCCTCTTTTACCCGTTATCTGATGGGAGTCGGTAGGGAGGGGGCTGGAGAGGGGTACGGGGTAGTGTGTTGGAAATTGCCTTGTCTTGGCGTGATTCAAATCAACCTGTGTCCCCCGCCCCCTCTTCTTAAATAGCCTAGATAATTTTATAATTTAGTGAGCGAAGTGAAGCGAAGTAGCCTAGATAATAGTATAATTTAGAGAGCGAAGTGAATAGGAAATTCCGCAACTCTTTAAGGACAGAGGTTGATAGCCTAACTTATATATAGTTAAAAGTAAAACCACCGTGTTTCAGCCCTTCGTGGGTTTTAGGCTAGGATACAGGATACATATATATACAGCTGGGGGGAAAATTAAGAGACCACTGCAAAAGTATCCGTTTCTCTGGTTTTACTATTTATAGGTATGTGTTTGGGTAAAAAATAACCTTTTTGTTTTATTCTATAAACTACAGACAACATTTCTCCCAAATTCCAAATAAAAATATTGTCATTTAGAGCGTTTATTTGCAGAAAATGAAATTACTCCAGTCCTTATGGTCTTTTACAAACCTCAGCCTGGCTCTTCTTTGCTTCTCATTAATGAAGGGCTTTTTTATAGCTTTGCACGACTTCAGCCCTGCCCCTAGGAGCCTGTTTCGAACCGTCCTCGCCATGCATTTCATTCCTGCAGTCAGCATGCCAATTGCACGCTCCCTCAAAACTTGAGACATCTGTGGCATTGTGTTGTGTGACAAAACTGCACATTTTAGAGTGGCATTTTATTGTCCCCAGCACAAGGTACAGCTGTGTAATGATAACGCTGTTTAATCAGTTTATTGATATGCCACACTTGTCAGGTGGATGGATTATCTTGGCAAAGGAGAAATGCTCACTAAAAGGGATGTAAACAAATTTGTGCACAACATTTGAGAGAAATAAGCTTTTTGTGCGTATGGAAATTTTCTGGGATTTTTTATTTCAGCTCATGAAACATGGGACCAACACTTTACATGTTGCGTTTATATTTTTGTTCGGTGTAGTTTGTTTGCATTAGGTCTCTTCTCGTGATATTTAGCATCTAATAGATGATCAGGGTGAGACAGTCAAGATGGAAACTCCTATAAGGTCCAAGAGGTCTGAGTGAATTACATCATGGTTTATGGCGACATCTCCTGGTCAGCATCCATATTGCTCATATTCTACTCTAGTATACCTCTATACAGTTCAAAGGCCGCCCTGACAAACACACACATACACACACACACACACGGACAACAAACCTATAGCATGCTCTGAGAGGCATTGGAACTGTTCCATCAAACGATGCCTCCCCATGAAACTATATGCTTTTTCACTTGTTGGCGTCGGCGTCCCGTACTGGATTCAATATTTTCATGAAATTGTAGGCCTAATCTATAAACAGCCAAAATAAACTCCATTGACTAATGTGAAACTCCAAAGCACAATAACAATCGTGTAGGAACAAATAAGCATTTCATATTTGTCTATGTACTACATACACATTTGTATATTATTATCCAGGCATTTCTGATTAATGTGAATTATTTTTATTGATGTAACTTCCAGCTACAAAGTATCAGCAGCAGTAACTCTCATTCTGTGTGTGTACTTCTCGCGGGACTCATGTGTGAACTAATGTGAGCGGAAGTACAATGAGAGTCTCTTTTCCGCCGGTCATAGAGGAGTAATTGGCAGGGTAAGAATTCCTGGTTGACATTTTCACCAAAGTTATCAACATCCATCCTATGTTATACACTTTTGTAGGTCCCCAAAAGTACGCGTAAAGTCAGGTACCGCTGGTATCTTTCTATAGTGATCACTATTGAAGCCACATTTTATATTGATTGCTAAATCAAACGTCCCGTAATCTGCATCCCTCGACCGGTGCTGGCTTGCTAGCTACCCGTTCAACTCCAGAGAATGGCAGACAGGCTACGAATTGAACTGGGCCTGAACATTCATTTCACGATATGTTCGCATAGTGTTTCATATTTAGGGAATCCCATGGCATTGAAATGTGTAGTTTGTATGTCGCGAACACTGAAGTGCACTGCGCTTGACCAGCATCAAACATAGTTACCCAGCAAGGTTGCTAATGCTATCTGTGTGTACCCATGCCATGTTGAAAGCAGGGAGGTGACGCGTACATAACAGCTCGATGATTTGTGTGTAAACTTGTAGCTAGTGGTCTCTGTGATTGTCCTTGAATTGTTCAACGTTAGTTCTGTTGTTGGGTGGATAGCCTGTCTAGCTAGCAAGGTGTTGTAGCTATTGACATGCGATCCTGAAAATGACTAGCTACCTAGCTAACGTTACCCAGCTAGCTATGTAGCTAACTAGCTGGACCTAAATAACATTGTGTTGCTTGAGGTGCTCGCTAATAAGGCTAACGAACCAACGTTACCTTTAAGGTTGGGAATCTCTTGGCTCTGTCGCTTTGTTTTGTACATAAGCTATGCTGTGGTGTTGGTTACTGGTAACAAACACATGTAGCCTAGACGACAAATGATTGACATGTAGCAAGTTGGGATTGAGCTGGCTGGTCATGCTAACCCTTTAGTCTGAATGTTGTCTACTGCAGCCATCAACATGAAGCTGAATCCATTTGTGACATCCTCGAGGCGTAAGAACCGCAAGAGGCACTTCAATGCCCCCTCACACATCCGGAGGAAGATCATGTCCTCCCCTCTCTCCAAGGAGCTCCGTCAGAAGTACAATGCGAGGTCCATGCCCATCCGTAAGGACGACGAGGTCCAGGTAAAGACCCCATAACCACGCTGTTTCACCAGACTTTAAACTAATTCTGAGGTTGGCTTACTAGTTGCTACTAATGTGCGTGAGGAGTACATAACTCCAGCCCTGTAATTACAGGTCAGCCCAGAACTAACACCATGAGTTCAAACCAGTACAAATTAACGTTAAGATTTGTCACGTGGGTGATGTCATCTTTAATGATATTTTCCATGTTTGTGCTGTGCAGGTTGTCCGTGGACACTACAAAGGCCAGCAGATTGGCAAGGTAGTGCAGGTCTACAGGAAGAAGTATGTAATCTACATTGAGCGCGTGCAGAGAGAGAAGGCCAACGGAACCACCGTGCACGTCGGCATCCACCCGAGCAAGGTGAGGCTCTAACGTCTCCCTGTAGTCACACACGTGTACTTTTTTGTTTATGCATAATGTGTATAGCTGTATTATACATGACGTATGTACCATGTTTGATAATGATAGTTTGTCTCAACTCAATTTGAGTGGTCCACAATGTTTTTTTTTTTTTAAATCAGTATTTTCTATTGTATCGTTGTGGAGCGACGCATAACAAATCTCACTCTAACACATCTAAAGAACTACCATGCTCAGCAGCTACCTGTTGGTGATGCATACATGTAGGAATTTCTACATGCAGGTTTATCAGTGTGTCCAAGCTCAGTGGTCACCACACCTGGGTCACGTTCAGTTTGTGCAATTGGGAGATAATAATAAAAAAAACATTACAAAATTGCATATTTCTGCTGGAAAAGCCATGGTAATACACCTGTTTCTAGATGTTTTCTCATGCCCTCTGACTTTCTCCAATGCACTTTGACAAGGAGGTGTGGAATCAAGGAACGATTCATTGAGTTCAAATGTTTCGGTAGGGTGCCTGGTGAGGGTAAACTGAGTGAATGTACAGTTATTTGCCATTCACCACTGGTTTCAGCCTTCAGATTTCATGGCAATGGGTGTTTTTCTGTTACGAAGGAAGATTAGTTGACTAGTCAGCCTTACTGTAAGTCACTGGATATCTTGACTGATTTGAACATGTCGTATGGCAGCAGGCACCTCATGTATGTTAGGCCTACTGTAGCTTAGTTGGTAGAGCATGGCGCTTGCAACGCCAGGGTTGTGGGTTCGATTCCCACGGGGGGCCAGTATGAAAAATTTATGCACTCACTAACTGTAAGTCGCTCTGGATAAGAGCATCTGCTAAATGACTAAAATGTCAATAATGTATACTTTGTACTGGGGAAGAAACATTGACTACCTGCTAGTGCTCCATTTACTGCAGTTACCTGACATGTAAGCCATTGCCTAGGATCAATGTTCAAGTGTGAGACTGAAGAAAAGGTTTTAGTCTAGGTTACTTGTTTGTGATGGTCAATGCATTTCTACTTTACTCCAGCCAGTCTTGGACATCAGTGATATTACTAGTAGTAATACATTTGATATGGTTCCCCCAGTCTTTTGTAGAATTAGAGGGCTCTTCTCGTTTGTCTAATAGAATGGCTCTCCATGTTATGTCTGGACATGATTTTGTCATTTCTGATTGGGATTGCATGCGGAATTGCACATAATGTCCACTGTTTTGCAGAAACTCACAATTTAGCTTCTCAAGCCTGGCCTGCTTCTGGTGTAGCTAGACTAGTATTGTGGCTGAGAAGTGTTTCTTCATGAAGAGGAATTCAGTTTGTGTTTCATTAATCAGTTTTTTTCACCACACTGTTTTTATGGAAGTCGACCTATAACCAATCCTCCTCCTGCTCTAAATGATTGTGCCAATCACATCTCTCCTTTCCCTCTTCCCTGCCAGGTCGTGATCACCAGGCTAAAGCTGGACAAGGATCGCAAAAAGATCCTGGAGCGTAAAGCCAAGTCCCGCGCTGACGGAAAGGAGAAGGGCAAATACAAGGAGGAAACCATTGAGAAGATGGCAGAGTGAAAATCTATTGCTTACAATAAACTGTTGTAAAAAATCTTTCATTGTCTGTCGTAAATGGAAGTATCACAGTAAAGCACCGCACAGTGGGCAAGTCACACGTATGGGGATGTTCTTGTTTTGCCTATTTATACTCTGGATGAGCCTGGTGGAACCAGCCTGATCGCATGATGGTTCACGTTCTGTTTCACTTCAAGTGAAATTAACTGTGAGTGCAGCAGTCTGCTTGACCAGGCAAAATCTGGTTGGGAGTAATGTGAAAATCAAATGTAACATCCATGTTGAATATAAACACAGCACTGCTCCATTGAACAGGTGTAATTTGGTAATGGTGTTGATGGTCTGACTTCCAAGCCAATGTTTTCACAAATAGGCTTAACAAAACATCCATTATCATGGTTTGGAAGTTAATTATCAAGTGTTTTCTCTACGATTGGGGTCATAATTAAAATATGTAACAATTAATTTTGCATAAACTGATGTGGTGCATAGTGTATGAAAACTGACAGAATCATGGATCTGTGTTCGGTGTCTCAAACTATGCTTCCATCCAATTGGTGACACAATTTCATGCAAATATTCAAAAATCATGCAAATCAGAACAAATTCAAATTGATTTGTGTATTAAATCTTTTCACTGGTAACATCAGATATATATTTAGAAATGAAGCTATTACACGGGTAGAATATATGGATAATCTTAAAGGAGATCTCCTTTATTGGTCACCATAAATTTGTGTGGAGTGAGCCAAGCATGGCGCCAGTTTACATCAAACGATGAAGCCCAACAAAATATAGCACAAGGAATATAATTCCTGTATAAAATATCCCTTAATAAACGTTTTATGAATTTCTTATCTATTAAACCTATGCCATTCACCTAGATATCACTTACAATAGGAGATGTTCCAAAACATGCATTATTCTGAAGTAAAGATTTTATCCCATTAGGTTTAGCTTTTATAACAGGGTCATATTCCTTGCTTGAAACCTCAGTTGTATCTTTCCATAAATTATCTCTGTGTAAATAGATTCCCACTAATACTAACTAATTGGCTGACAGGGACAATGTTTTTCGGGAACCAGTTACGGTAAAATAACATCTTGTTTCTATGTAATATCGACCCATTATTCCATATAAAACATTGAGGTGAAAAGTTGTGTTTATACAGCAAAGCCCAGCACATTAAAGCCTGCTTGTGGAAAGCAGCCAATTTCACAGGAAGTTTACCCACAATAAAGGGACATTGTAGTAAAATATGAAACCCTCCCAGCTTCTGAAAAACAAAATGAGGTACAATATTCCAGAAACTATGAGGATTTAAAAAATACCTTTTAACCCAGTTTACTTTTGATATCTGATTAAAGAGAGTGAAGTCTAAGACATTTAGACCGCCATCACAAACCCTGTTGGTGATAACATCTATTTTTATCTTATGTGGCTTCTTTTTCCATATGAAGTTGTACAATATCCTATCTAAGGTACAGCAAGTGGATTTGGGAATGTCAATAGATGAAAAAAGATAGGATTTAAAAAATTTAGCAGACGCTCTTATCCAGAGCGACTTACAGGAGCAATTAGGGTTAAGTGCCTTGCTCAAGGGCACAGACAGATTTTTACCTAGTCGGCTCGGGGATTAGAACCAGCGACCTTTCGGTTACTGGCACAATGCTCTTAACCACTAAGCTACAGTGGGGAAAAAAAGTATTTAGTCAGCCACCAATTGTGCACGTTCTCCCACTTAAAAAGATGAGAGAGGCCTGTAATTTTCATCATAGGTATACATCAACTATGACAGACAAATTGAGAATTTTTTTCTCCAGAAAATCACATTGTAGGATTTTTAATGAATTTATTTGCAAATTATTTGCAAATTATGGTGGAAAATAAGTATTTGGTCACCTACGAACAAGCAAGATTTCTGGCTCTCACAGACCTGTAACTTCTTCTTCTTTAAGAGACTCCTCTGTCCTCCACTCGTTACCTGTATTAATGGCACCTGTTTGAACTTGTTATCAGTATAAAAGACACCTGTCCACAACCTCAAACAGTCACACTCCAAACTCCACTATGGCCAAGACCAAAGAGCTCTCAAAGGACACCAGAAACAAAATTGTAGACCTGCACCATGCTGGGAAGACTGAATCTGCAATAGGTAAGCAGCTTGGTTTGAAGAAATCAACTGTGGGAGCAATTATTAGGAAATGGAAGACATACAAGACCACTGATAATCTCCCTCGATCTGGGGCTCCACGCAAGATCTCACCCCGTGGGGTCAAAATGATCACAAGAACGGTGAGCAAAAATCCCAGAACCACACGGTGGGACCTAGTGAATGACCTGCAGAGAGCTGGGACAAAAGTAACAAAGCCTACCATCAGTAACACACTATGCCGCCAGGGACTCAAATCCTGCAGTGCCAGACGTGTCCCCCTGCTTAAGCCAGTACATGTCCAGGCTCGTCTGAAGTTTGCTAGAGTGCATTTGGATGATCCAGAAGAGGATTGGGAGAATGTCATATGGTCAGATGAAACCAAAATATAACTTTTTGGTAAAAACTCAACTCGTTGTGTTTGGAGGACAAATAATGCTGAGTTGCATCCAAAGAACACCATACCTACTTCACTCCTCCCTAACCATGAGGACAATTTATTTTTGATAGATTCAGATATTTCTTCAGATACGTTTTTGTCAAATTCAGAGGTTAATCCATCACTTGTTATTTTTTAAATTGAGCAACCCCTAATTGGATGTCCATAATGGATAAATCTTGACAACAAGATCGATTGAATTCTTCACTAACCGAGTTAACATTCTCTATAGAATCAAGGAGATCCTTAGAGTCACTCAAACTTATCTAAGGAGTAAAGATTCTCATAAAACTTAGTGGTAAATCTGATAACAACTCTCTACCCTCAGAGGTTACCCCATTAATCTTACATTTCCGAAGTGTGTTGAGTTCCCCCGTCCTCTTTTCCAAATTTTAAAAAGCATCTACAGTCGTGGTCAAAAGTTTTGAGAATGACACAAGTATTGGTCTGCTGCTTCAGTGTTTTTAGATATTTTTTGTTAGATGTTACTATGGTATACTGAAGTATAATTACAAGCATTCGATAAGTGTCAATGGCTTTTATTGACAATTACATTACGTTTATGCAAAGAGTCAATATTTGCAGTGTTGACCCTTCTTTTTCAAGACCTCTGCAATCCGCCCTGGCATGCTGTCAATTAACTTCTGAACCACATCCTGACTGATGAGGCAGCCCATTCTTGCATAATCAATGCTTGGAGTTTGTCAGAATTTGTGGGTTTTTGTTTGTCCAGTTCTCAATGGGATTAAGGTCTGGGGAGTTTCCTGGCCATGGACCCAAAATGTCGATGTTTTGTTCCCCGAGCCACTTAGTTATCACTTTTGCCTTATGGCAAGGTGCTCCATCATGCTGGAAAAGGCATTGGTCGTCACCAAACTGTTCTTGGATGGTTGGGAGAAGTTGCTCTCTGAGGATGTGTTGGTACCATTCTTTATTCATGGCTGTGTTCTTAGGCAAAATTGTGAGTGAGCCCACTCCCTTGGCTGAGAAGCAACCCCACACATGAATGGTCTCAGGATGCTTTACTGTTGGCATGACACAGGACTGATGGTAGCGCTCACCTTGTCTTCTCCGGACAAGCTTTTTTCTGGATGCCCCAAACAATCAGAAAGGGGATTCATCAGAGAAAATGACTTTACCCCAGTCCTCAGCAGTCCAATCCCTGTACCTTGTGCAGAATATCAGTCTGTCCCTGATGTTTTTCCTGGAGAGAAGTGGCTTCCTCGCTGCCCTACTTGACACCAGGCCATCCTCCAAAAGTCTTTGCCTCACTGTGCATGTAGCATGCAGATGCACTCACACCTGCCTGCTGTCATTCCTGAGCAAGCTCTGCACTGGTGGTGCCCCGATCCTGCAGCTGAATCAACTTTAGGAGACGGTCCTGGCGCTTGCTGGACTTTCTTGGGCGC
This sequence comes from Coregonus lavaretus, assembly GCF_964263955.1. Classification (NCBI taxonomy): domain Eukaryota; kingdom Metazoa; phylum Chordata; class Actinopteri; order Salmoniformes; family Salmonidae; genus Coregonus; species Coregonus lavaretus. Next base: position 9,080,635 of record NC_140016.1, read on the forward strand.
CCTGAAGCCTTCTTCACAACAATTGAACCTCTCTCCTTGAAGTTCTTGAAGATCTGATAAATGGTTGATTTAGGTGCAATCTTACTAGCAGCAATATCCTTGCCTGTGAAGCCCTTTTTGTGCAAAGCAATGATGACGGCACGTGTTTCCTTGCAGGTAACCATGGTTAACAGAGGAAGAACAGTGATTTCAAGCACCACCCTCCTTTTAAAGCTTCCAGTCTGTTATTCTAACTCGATAAGCATGACAGAGTGATCTCCAGCCTTGTCCTTGTCAACATTATCACCTGTGTTAACGAGAGAATCACTGACATGATGTCAGCTGGTCCTTTTGTGGCAGGGAGGAAATGCAGTGGAAATGTTTTTTGGGGATTAAGTTCATTTTCATGGCAAAGAGGGACTTTGCAATTAATTGCAATTAATCTTATCACTCTTCATAACATTCTGGAGAATATGCAAATTGCCATCATAAAAACTGAGGCTCAGACTTTGTGAAAATTACTATTTGTGTAATTCTCCAAACTTTTGACCACGACTGTACTGTTCTTTTCGCCCTTATCAAGCCAATGTTTTCTGGATCTTATGAAGGCTCCTCTAACCTTTTCCTCATAAAATCTATCCAGTTGATTCTGTAAATCATTCAATTTAGCTTTCTCATTAAGATCAAGATGCTCAATCTCTGTGATATCAGCAATTTTCTTAGAGAGGTCAGATACCTCACATCTCATTCTTAAAGCAAGCCGCTTCCTGTAAGTAATACAGGCTGAGCGGATTTTAAATTTCAGCAGTTCCCAATATTTCCCATATTCTACATTAGAGGTAGCTAAATTCCAGTAAACTGAAATTAGATTCTTAATCACATTTTTAAAATCATCATGCAATAACAATTAGTTATTCCGTTTCCAATAACCACCAGAGTATTTATCATAATTACTGCACATGCTTACAGTCAGCCATATGACTTCATGATCCGTCAGGACAGCAGGCAGTATTTTTACCTCTACAGTGTTGGGCTCAAGACTAGAGGTTATCACCCACAAGTCAATTCTTGATTGTAGTGAACGATCTCTATTACTATGTGTACTGTTTCTCTCCAGGGGTTTTTAACTCTCCATATGTCAATTAAGTCCAGGCTTTGGCAGAAATTCACCAATTTATTCACACCAATGTTAGGCCTATGGGGCAATCTATCAGTCTCATAATAAACCATATTAAAATCCCCACCAACTATAATCTGATTGGATGGATATTTTTTCAGAAGACTTTTAAGAATTTCCTAAATTTCCTCTAGAAGTAAGTCATTTGGAGGACTAGAACAGTATCCATATACATTACACAACACAAATAATCTGTCCATGTGGTTGATGACCGCGACTAGTGATTTTTTGAATACGGTTTGACTTTATTTTTGTTTTAATTTTACTTCTGGTTCGTTTAGCCATTCCTATGGGGAAAGAATAGGGGTTTGGCATAAACGCCGAAAATAAGGTCTGAGGGTTAACACAGGGATAGGATATTTTATACATGTTGTTCTATAAAATAATATCAGTCAGTTAACATGACCTTTATGAATTATCAAGCCTTTTGTGTTCTTTATGTGCTTGTTTTATTTATTACATAAATGCTTCAAAATTCACAAAAAGTGACGTTGGCTGATGAAGATTATCTCATAGAACAAAAGGTACAAGATCTTCTTATTTTCGAAGTTTATCCAAAAAAAACAACACAAAAACTCCATTCATTTTCCCATAGAATCAAGTTTCCTCAACAACAACAAAAAGACTGGTCTAGGATCATTTTATGAGCAACTTTTGGCACCACTACCCGCCCAGTTTACTGTGGCGACGTCATGTGATCCATACTTCCTAGTCTGGTGTCCTGGCAGCAGTTCGCTACTTCTAGGTCGAGTAGCGTTGTCAAGTGCATAAATTTACTCTTTCTACTTTTAAAACTCTATAACCAAAGACAGACATGGCGGAGCTTAGTTTTGTAATTCCTATGTCGGTAATGACTCTGTTTTGGGGGGTTATTGGTGGAGTTGTGCCGTGGTTTATCCCCAAAGGGCCGAACAGAGGGTGAGTAACTAGCTAACATGATAGCAGAATGTAGCTAGATACTGCTTTTTCTAACTATAAAAGTTTGCAAACTAAGGACATATTTCATGCTAGACCTCAAATGTCTATTTTATTCATATTCATGGAAAATGTGAATGTGTGTATGCGACCAATAACATTTGATTTGCTTTTTAGTCAGCTGCTAAATGATCATACTTTTTGGCAGCTGGTTCTTTTGTCAACAATATTGCTCATCATGGCCAACAATAACTGAGTTGACTTTAAAGTACTAATAAGCTCTAGTTTTAACTAGAATAAACTTTAACATTTGACAATATTTTGAGACCTGTCCATGTTGGATAAAAAGTAATGGAATACAGACTAATCAAGATGTCATTTTGGGACTTCCCCAGTCCATTTCTGGTTCCCATCTGCTCTGCCACTTGCATGTGACTCAGGTTGGCATGATGTAGGCCTAGTAGTCTGAGAAATTAGCACTTGCCATAATAAACCATAGATATTGGAGTAACATTTGGTTTGTAGGCGTACAAATGTATAGCCTAATGTCTTGTTACTGCTTTATAATAATGTCTTGGCCCAGTGCAATAATGCCTCTCTCCCCCCTCCACAGAGTGATAGTTACCATGTTGGTGCTAACTGCTGTCTGCTGCTACCTGTTGTAAGTACTTCCAGGAATGTAGCAGAATATTTCACAGTATCCACTGAGGCTCCTTCTTATATTCATTTGGCTCAGTTGGAACAGGGTGCAGGCGGGCAACATCAGGGGTGTATTCATTACGGAAACCGTTTACCGTTTTAAGAACCAAATGGACCCAAACAGAGCAAGCGGAATGAAATGGGGCAGGACCTACCTGAATTTGTTCAATAGAAACTCTCGTTTGCGTTTTCCGTATGTTTTGAAACAGAATCGGTGTAATGATTACAGCCCAGTGTTGTGTGTTTGAATCTTGCATCATGCATAATGTTGCTTTCATGAAAGTGTGAAACTGGACTATTAGCCTATATTTGGAGCTAGGGATGGTGTTAAGCATCTGTCCCACATACAGACACAGTGGGAACACGATTCTCCCTTAGGTAATTTGCCATTAACATTGATTGGGCCAACTGCAGCTCGTTTTCAATGTCCCAACATCAATACATAGTGATTACCAGTCTTTCACAGATGTAGACACGCTCAAAGTTTGTCACGGTCGGTTTTGCCGATAGAGAAAATAAGTCTAGGCCTAGAGTACGGTAGGTAATGATCCTAGAGTACGGTAGGTAATGATCCTAGAGTACGGTAGGTAATGATCCTAGAGTACGGTAGGTAATGATCCTAGAGTACGGTAGGTAATGATCCTAGAGTACGGTAGGTAATGATCCTAGAGTACGGTAGGTAATGATCCTAGAGTACGGTAGGTAATGATCCTAGAGTACGGTAGGTAATGATCCTAGAGTACGGTAGGTAATGATCCTAGAGTACGATAGGTAATGATCCTAGAGTACGGTAGGTAATGATCCTTGAGTACGGTAGGTAATGATCCTAGAGTACGGTAGGTAATGATCCTAGAGTACGGTAGGTAATGATCCTAGAGTACGGTAGGTAATGATCCTAGAGTACGGTAGGTAATGATCCTAGAGTACGCCTATTGCTTGTACGGTAGGTAATGATTCCATTCAATATAACCTGGTAGTCCTGAGATGCCATTTTAATTTCATAGTTAATTATTTAGCTTCTGAAGTTGTCAGGTGAGCAGATAAAGCCGTGTCATGTTATTTTACCATATGTCCACCAGGGGCCACTGCAGGCCACGTAATGGGGATAGTGTCCACTGCAGCAGAGGGAAAAATCTAGTGATATGTTGTCTCCTTCAGTCTGCTGTACTGAGCGCTTAGTTGGATTCCTCTATTATAGCTGACCCTGCTGTCATGTTCATCCATTACTATAGGGTAGTATCTTTATTCTTCATTTAGATCCCCATCAGATGCCTTAGACGCCTTAGTGAACGCTATTCTTCCTGGGGTCCACAAACAAAGCCATTAGACATAACAGAAGCCATGAAAGACATATGTAGTTGTGTAATCATTAGTATGTGTTGTATGTTTTCAGCTGGCTGATAGCGATCCTGGCACAGCTCAACCCTCTGTTTGGACCAGCTCTAAAGAACGATACCATCTGGTACATGTACTACCACTGGCCCTAGTCTACCAGCCCTCGGCTCCTCTCCTGCTACAGGTAATCTCACTGGCCCTAGTCTACCAGCCCTCGGCTCCTCTCCTGCTACAGGTAAACTCACTGGCCCTAGTCTACCAGCCCTCGGCTCCTCTCCTGCTACAGGTAAACTCACTGGTCCTAGTCTACCAGCCCTCGGCTCCTCTCCTGCTACAGGTAATCTCACTGGTCCTAGTCTACCAGCCCTCGGCTCCTCTCCTGCTACAGGTAATCTCACTGGTCCTAGTCTACCAGCCCTCGGCTCCTCTCCTGCTACAGGTAAATTCACTGGTCCTAGTCTACCAGCCCTCGGCTCCTCTCCTGCTACAGGTAAACTCAGTCAGGTACACCTGAGAGGTCCATATCATCACCCAATTTATTTTGTTATCTTTTGTTTGTCTGTAAGCAATGTTCCCTCTAAGCTGCGCGTGTGCACGGCCCAGCACCTCCTCCAGGACTGCAGCGCAGAAGAAATGCAATGCCGCGCAGAGACGCAAGAGATTTAACTTCACTGAGTTCGCCCCATTAGTTTGCACTATATAGATCAACGTTTTTTCTGTGATTGAATCAACATTATGTCAGCCCCTTTTCAATGCAACAAACCAAACCAAATCTAACTTTGCAAGATTGAATCTGTGATTTTTTTGTATGCAGAGCCAGAGCGCAAAGGTCCTCTGTAGCTCAATTGGTAGAGCACGGCGCTTGTAACGCCAGGGTAGTGGGTTCCATCCCCGGGACCACCCATACGTAAAAATGTATGCGCACATGACTGTAAGTCGCTTTGGATAAAAGCGTCTGCTAAATGGCATATTATTATTATTATTATTATTATTATTATTATTATTATTATAGAACAGAATTCTATAGGAAGGGGTAGCCCACGAGTCTTTCAATCACCTGCAAGTGAAAGCGCTTTTCAGAGCTGCGCGTGTGCAAATGTGTTGATATTCTTTGCTAGTTAGCGAGTTGTTAGCCCAGGTATAGGTCAGCAGTGGGGATTTACTGCTTCCTACAAGTGCTGAAAACTTGTAGGCTTAGGCTACATTTCAAGCTGTCTTTGAAAAGCCAGTTAGGTCAAAAGTGTATGTCTTAGTTAAAGGGGCAGCGTTGTATTTTGAGACGGGCTTGAATATGCAAATAAGCCAATAGGCAGAGGGGTAGCCTACATTGTCTAATTCTCTGTATGGTAATAATAATTAATTGTATTTTGTAAACACAATACAATGCAATTTACAGTCACCTATTTGGCCCATGGTGTTACAGACCAAGTAAAAAATCATTACTTAAATGTAAAACTTTTTTATGTCTCATGCAATGTAGGCCTGCATTGAACACCACATATAGGCTACTGTAGGCTATATCATAGAAATCAAAAGCTATTTCCATGTGAAAATGTTATTGGATTCACACCATTGGTTTTGTTGGTAGTCCTACATTATGCTCAAATAGCCACAATAGCCTATTGGCTACTGTCTAAAACTGAAAGGGTACAGCGTCAGTGTTTATTTTTTAAATTTTATTTTACCTTTATTTAACTAGGCAAGTCAGTTAAGAACAAATTCTTATTTACAATGACGTCCTACACCGGCCAAACCCGGACGACGCTGGGCCAATTGTGCGCCGCCCTATGTTCACTGTAAACGCGCGCTGGAAGTTTCACAATGTTCAAGTTTTCGCTCACAAGACCTAAAATTTGCTCAGTGCCCCCAAAAATTGAGGGAACCTCGTCTAAGTATACTGCAATTCAACCTTTTAGCTGCAAATGTGTTGGCCAAAAGATGAAATGAATCAATGAACAAAAACTGCTCTCTGTCAATAGTAGTCTGTAGTTGTGGCTTCCTCTCCTTATCTATTTTAATCTGTACTTTTTATGAAAACGTCTCGTCTCCTTTCTTTCATCTGCACTGATCTGAAAGCAATGGCTGGATGAAAAAGCAATAAGGAATTAACTTTCACCGTAACAATTTTCTCTGTTTTATTTTCTGCAGGAGAGGACCTGACTCACTGCTGTACACCAATGAAGCACTCGATCACCTCCTCACAAAGGGAACTGTTCTTGTACATCTAGACTCTAGAGCCTTAACCCAGCCTTTGACACCTGACCTTAGAGAGTGTGGAGAGATGCCTGCAAAGGTGATTTGTGCAAACTGATCCCCAAAGGACTTTTCTAAAGAAATCCACTTTAGTGCTTTAAGAATGAAGTATCAGCCTTTCCTTTGATTTGTATGGTATGTTCTGTATATTGTGCTGTGACTTTTTGATTCTCTAACATTGATATATGATCTTTGCAAGGCATGGTACTAGTTACCCTGGCCCATTCATAGACAATAACTACCTTTAGCGCCTATTGACGATAAAATATTCTGGCCGGAGGAGTTTTGTTAAGAGCCCGGATGCTTGCTCTAAACATTAAGGCGCATCGCCTGCGGTAAGGTTTTGGAAACATAAGGAGCGTATCTTTCATATCAGCGGAATAATAAAATAAATAAAAATACTACACACCTTTAAAGGGTTAGGGTTCCCACACTGCCATATTTCCATGTTACAGCGTTTGTTTACGGAAAACAGATGGAAGACCGAAGCAACTACATGTTTACATTTACATTTTAGTCATTTAGCAGACGCTCTTATCCAGAGCGACTTACAACTACCTGCTAATTAGCTTTCTGCATCTATTTACAAACACCTGCGTGGAAACGGACGCCACAAATGTGTCACTGAAAAATAACTGCTTAAAACAGTACAGTAAGTGTATATTTTGCATTTGTGCAATTATTTTGATGTGGTATGAAAGTAGAGGGCTTTATGTTTCTACAACCGTACTGCAATGGAGAATTGGTTCACACTGTTTTGGCTGCCAGAGCCAATTCACCTCTAGACAGTAACGTTAGGCTCCTTTAGTCCATTATTGGACTAAAGCTACCCCATAAATTAATGTATGTTGCGTGTAATGTAGTCTTGCTTTTGATTCCATGTGTCCTTCATTGTGTGTTTGTGTGATGGCATTCATTCACTGTCCTTAGAAATTATAGATATTAAAACAATCAACCTATTGATTTACATGTTTTTGCTAAACCGGTTCTTATTGCTCATCACCAAAATACCCTCTTTGCTGTGGAAGTAAAGAGGCGCGCTCCTTTTACCAACTACGAGGAAGTCCATTCAGTTATTCCTTGCGGCTTGCCGTAGACTAGTTTGTTGTAGAGCCATGTCCTCGGATGTTCACGTCCTAATATGCGAGCAAGAAATCATCAAATATGACTTGGAAATAAAAGCTCTCGTGCCGGTATGACTATTGATTAAGTAAGTTATTGTTCTTGACTATATAATACAACGATATTGTATGTTGTCGTACTCATTGTGGAGAATAACCTTGTTTTCTGTCGCAGCTGGTTGGGCTCCTTTTCAGCGTTGGCCACTAACCCATTTTGGTACAATGGCCGGGATGCAGAATAGATTTTGACTGATTATCTTTTTGAACCTTTGGATATATCACAACCATTTGTCTGATTTTAATATTTTCTCTCATTCACTCACTGAAATTAGGATGTCAATGAATGTACAGGACCACGCGTCAAGATGACCGAGTTGAATGGCGAAGTGAAAGCAAAATTGAAGTTGATTTTGTCCCCCCACACCAGACGCGATCAGGACACGCAGGTTGAAATATCAAAACAAACAACCAATTATATTAATTTCGGGACAGGTCGAAAAGCATTAAACATTTATGTCAATTTAGCTTGCTGTTGCTAGATAATTTGTCCTGGGATATAAACATTGGGTTGTTATTTTACCTGAAATGCACAAGGTCCTCTACTCTGAAAATTAATCCACAGATAAAATGGTAAAAATGTGTTTTCTTGCAATCTCTCCTCCTTCAGGCTTCTTCTTCTTTGGACTTTATATGGCGGTTGGCAACCAACATTATGGTCATTACCACAACCGACTGGAGCGTAGACCTCAGTTAATCTTTCAATCCCCCACATGGGTAGATGCTCCGAAAACCAATGAGATGGGAGAGGCAGGACTTCAATAAATGACATTTTATTTATAAAGCCCTTTTTACATCAGCAGATGTCACAAAGTGCTATACAGAAACCCAGCCTAAAACCCCAAACAGCAAGCAATGCAGATGTAGAAGCACGGTGGCTAGGAAAAACTCCCTAGAAAGGCGGAAACCTAGGAAGAAACCTAGAGAGGAACCAGGCTCTGAGGGGTGGCCTGTCCCCTTCTGGCTGTGCCAGGTGGAGATTATTAACAGTACATGGCCATTAAGGCCAGATTTTTCTCCAAGATGTTCAAACGTTCATAGATGACCAGCAGGGTCAAATAATAATCAGTGTTTGCAGTGCGTTTTGCGTCACAAATAGAACCGAGTTCTATTTTAGCGCCTGGCCACGCAGACTCTCGTTGACGTGTGCGAGCAGTGTGGGTGCAATGATTGAATAACATGTATGTGTACATTTATGTTGCGATGCGTGCGGTGTGGTCAGCACGCGCGAGCGATATTTCAACCTGCGTGTACTGATCGCATCTGGTGTGGGGGGACAAAATCAACTTGCGCGTGCGGTCTGGGTAGCATGTAAGGCTCCAGTTTTAGGTAAGAGACAACGTTTATCCTCCTGTCTCCAATGCATCTCAATGTAAAAAAAATAAAATAGGCTTCATTCCTCATTTCCTGTCCTTCAACTGCCTGGTGCAGATTGCACCTGTCCATATATATCATATATGGTGAAAAGGAGACTGAGCAAGCCTCTTTAGACTATTGAGATTCAACCCTTTGATACATCAGTTCATATTGAGCTGTATCCATCAGTGTTATTTGTAGGACACATTATATACTAATATTGGCAGCTATTTTAGTCATTTCGGTCAATTTATTTGCATAGTCTGGACACACCGGTAGCATTGTCAAACGTTTGCCTGCCGACAGTACTTAAATCAAATCAAATCGTATTTGTCACATGCGCCGAATACAACAGGTGTAGAACTAACCGTGAAATGCTTACTTACAAGCCCTTACCAACAATGCAGTTCAATAAATAGAGTTAAGAAAATATTTACTTTTTATTTTTTACTTTAGTTTATTTAGTAACACAATAAAATAACAATAACAAGGCTATATACAGGGGGTACCTGTACCGAGTCAATGTGCTGGGGGTACAGGTTAGTCGAGGTAATTTGTACACGTAGGCAGTGGTGTAAAGTACTTAAGTAAAAATACTTTAAAGTACTACTTAAATCGTTTTTTTGTTGTATCTGTACTTTACTATTTATATTTTTGACTACTTTTACTTAACTACATTCCTAAAGACAATGATTTACTTTTTACTCCATTATTTTTTTTTTATATACTCTTCAATCTCTTTAGAGTTCACACAGCAAAGACCTTGGTAGTCTGTCACTCAGCCTTGTTGAAATACTCTAAACCAGAAGGTGGCAGTAGCGTTGTTTGGGTATGCATATCCGTGCGTATTGCTAATGGTCTATATTCTAAGCTGTCTGCGCTAACACAGAACACAGATGGAACAATACAAATCTTTGGCGCTGATGTTGCTATTTTGTAGAAGCCCTTGTTGATACTAGCCAGATGGCCACAGCTAGATACAGTGCCTTCAGAAAGTATTCACCTTGAATTTTTCCATATTTTGGTGTTACAGCCTGAATTTAAAGTGGATTAAATTTAGATTTTGTCACTGATCTACATGCAATACCCCATAATGTCAACGTGGAATTATGTTTTTAGAAATGTTTACAAATGAATAAAAAATTATAAGCTGAAGTGTCTTGAGTCAATAAGTATTCAACCCCTTTGTTATGGCAAGCCTAAAGTTCAGGAGTATAAATTTGCTTAACAAGTCACTCTGTGTGCAGTAATGGGGTTTAACATAATTTTTTAATCACTACACCATCTCTGTAGCCCACACATACAATTATCTGTAAGGTCCCTCAGTCGAGCAGTGAATTTCAAGCACAGATTCAACGACAAAGACTAGGGAGGTTTTCAGTGTCTCACAAAGAAGGGCACCTATTGGTAAAAAAATGGGCATTGAGAATCCCTTTGAGCACGGTGAAGTTAGTAATTACATTTTGGATGGTGTATCAATACACCCAGTCACTCCAAGATACAGGCATCCATCCAAACTCCGTTGACGGAGAGGAAGGAACCCACTGAGGGATTTCACCATGAGGCCAATGGTGAATTTAAAACAGTTTTTAATGGCTGTGATAGAACTGAGGATGGGTCAACAACATTGTAGTTACTCCACAATACTAACCTAAATGACAGCGTGAAAAGGATGCATGTACAGAATAAAAAATATTCCAAAACCTGCATCCTGTTTGCAATAAGGCACTAAAGTAATACTGCAAAGAAATTAACTTTTGGGTCTGAATACAAAGCATTATGTTTGGGGCAAACACAACACATCACTGAGTACCACTCTTCATATTTTCAAGCGTGGTGGTGGCTGCATCATGTTATGGGTATGCTTGTCATCAGCAAGAACTAGAGTTATAATTTTTTTGGTGGGGGGATCAAAAGAAACTGAATAGAGCTAAGCACAGGCAAAGTCCTAGAGGAAAACCTGATTCTGTCTGCTTTTCAACAAACACTGGGAGACAAATCCACCTTTCAGCAGGACAATAACCTAAAACGCAAGGCCAAATATTAGTGCTGAGCGATTTACCAACATTGTGGTTATTTTTCTGTTTTTAAACAACTAATTTAATATTTTATTAAAGTAATGTTAATAAGTGATAAGCAGTAATGAGCAGTCACTACCATCATGGATGGGACTTTTATTAATTGTTTTATTCAGTGTTACAGCTTTCAACCCACAATGCAAGATCATTGACAAGATCCTCCTGTGTAGTTCTGGGCTGATTCCTCACCGTTCTCATGATCATTGCAACTCCACGAGGTGAGATCTTGCATGGAGCCCCAGGCCGAGGGAGATTGACAGTTCTTTTGTGTTTCTTCCATTTGCGAATAATCGCACCAACTGTTGTCACCTTCTCACCAAGCTGCTTGGCGATGGTCTTGTAGCCCATTCCAGCCTTGTGTAGGTCTACAATCTTGTCCCTGACATCCTTGGAGAGCTCTTTGGTCTTGGCCATGCTGGAGAGTTTGGAATCTGATTGATTGATTGCTTCTGTGGACAGGTGTCTTTTATACAGGTAACAAACTGAGATTAGGAGCACTCCCTTTAAGAGTGTGCTCCTAATCTCAGCTCGTTACCTGTATAAAAGACACCTGGGAGCCAGAAATCTTTCTGATTGAGAGGGGATCAAATACTTTGTTTGTTGTTATTCTGTCTCTCACTGTTCAAATAAACCTACCATTAAAATTATAGACTGATCATTTCTTTGTCAGTGAGCAAACGTACAAGATCAGTAGGGGATCAAATACTTTTTCCCCTCACTGTAGGCTATAAAGCCTTGGCTACAGGTTAAACAATTTACAGCTCTGATTTTCTTCCCATTGTAACTGTCAAGGGGTTAAATAACAGTGGTTTCATCGAAAAGCGGATTTGAGCTTTACAAAATGCCAGAAGTATTACTGTACGTCTAATATTCAACAAATAGCATTCGTTTTTCCAGTAGAAACTGGACGCGAGAGCGGCAACACCGATGAATGAATAACAGCGGAAATAGAGCTTTGATGTGATCAAAGCAAAAATAGCCTACATGAAAGTAAGAGAGAGAGAGTAAACATTGTTTCTAGTTGAGGTTGGTAACAGGACCAGTGTCCTGGCTTCACATCAGTTCAGAAGATTGACGAGTGTCTGAAGTGACCACCTGGGAGCTGTGTGGGAGAGCCGGGCAGATCAGCTCAATCAGACCGCGTAACAGAAAGATGTCAATTCTGCCAATGAGTGGATTGCATGAAATATTCTGCATTCATGTTTCTGATTGAACAAAACGGATTAAAAGGACTTTCATGTTAAATTAAATGTCCATTAGTCTCACGTGGAATTCTTGACTCGACACATTTTTTGTCGACTAAAATGAAAAGTAATAGTTATGGGGGTTTTCCAGGGCGTCTCGTTATCGTCATAGTTTTAGTCAGGAAAAATAGGTACTTGATGAGTATTTTTCGTCATAGTTATTGTTGACGAAATGAACAGTGTTTGACAGGACCTAGATCAGATGGGGAGGGAGCAGGACAAGGAGTCAGTCAAGCTGGCTCTACTCAGTGAGGTGGAGAGACACCGCAAGCAGATGCTCAGGTAAGAGAGCACGGTAGGAGTGTGGAATACTGCTGTTGCTTCAGTACTGGATCCAGTCTGTAGTAGGTAGTAGGATGTACGTCTCCATTAGAATGGTTTTCTGGTGTTTTCCTTAGACCTTTACATATAGTAGTAGTGCATAAACTGTACGCAAGCATCCTAATGAAACGGTATGTTTTCTATCCCTGCAGTAACCAGACAGCATGGAGGAAGGCCAACCTGGCCAGTAAACTGTCCCTAGACAACCTGGAGAAGGAATCTCTTCTCTATGGAGGCGATAGTGGACTTAGACAAAGGTAAACAGATATTGTCTGTTTCTAGATACTCTTCTCTGTAGTGTTTCATTGTCGTTCCCTTATTTCACTCACTGTGTCTTGTCTTATTGTTATCTGTTACTATGAAGATGTAGAATGTCTTTGGTCACCTTCCTGATTGGAGGAAAAAATAACAGGTGCTGGCCCAGACGTCCAGTGACATCACAGAGAGCCTGATGAGCATCAGCCTGATGATGTCACAGCAGGTGATGCAGAGCGAGGAAACCATGACCACGCTGGGTGAGTGGCTCCCCCTAGTGTACAGAGAGTGAATCATATAGGAGTCTGTGTTTCTGAGATGACAGTAGTGTTTATAATTTCAGCCCCTAACCCCGTCCCCTAGCTCCCTGTTTACAAATCTGAAAGAACTAGATGAGTGAGAACCAGTGTTGTAATGGTAAAAAGTGGGTAAACGCTGATCGCCTTTCACAGTGAATAAAGTAATACTCCCTATATTTACAATGCATTTGTTTGCAATAGGTGGGAAAACGTTTGAGCAACATAAAAAAGGTGTGTAAATGCCATTTGCGTGTGTTTACCTTTGACTACACCACTGGTGAGAACAATATTGAGGGGGTTCCACCAAAAGCCCTCAAATTGGAGGACCCAGGCCTGTTTGTTTCTCAGTTGCTTTATTCAAATAAAAACAAGCAGCTGACAGGAGGCTATTTGATATGTCCAGACCCAAAGCCCAGGGTGGACTCCGTAGCAACCTCATCTCAGGCGGTCCCGGAGACAAACCGGAACCATCCAGCTGGGGAGAAAGCTCATCACTAAGTACAACCGCAGGGAGCTCACTGACAAACTGCTCATCTTCCTTGCTCTTGCACTCTTCCTCGCCAAGTTCTTCTACATCCTCAAGAATATATTATTTTTCCTCTAGACCAGACACAACTAACTTAAACTAAGTAACTTTTAGAGCAGCTTTTGTTAGAGTAACTAATTTATGACATAAGTGAGTTGTGATAACTATTGGCAGGTAAATATACTGCTTATTAATCATTCCTACCTGCCGCAGGTGGATACATGTAAATCCATATCAACATTTAAAGACTTGTGCACACACACAGTAGTAATGGCCTTCGGGATAAGCCTATTTTAAACATTACTCGTCCGTCATGGAAGGAAATATCAGCTGTTTGCAATGCTTATAGTAAAGTTTGATGGTTAATGTAACCAATTGTTATGATTATCATGTTAATTTATTATTCCATTGCAGGAATTTAAAGCTGTTGTCCAATTATTTATATCATGCTCTGAAAGATAAATAAATTGAAATTACCAGTAGCCTTATTTAATGGAGATTCCATTTCCGCAGGACCATTATTTAAAGTATATGGGTTAATGTCAATGTGTAACACATTCTCTGTAATGTAATCCGTTTTTGAAGAGATAATCACAAAACGTTGACATTATGAAATAGTGTAAACATTTTTCTCCAAGCAGCAGCGTGGTAATGTAGGATGTACATATCCCCCACACAAGTTTCAGTGAGTCTGGCCTAGCTTCTGGTCTACAGTATTTCCTTATGGAGCTAGCTAGCTTGGCTCAGCAGTGGTGAGGCCTGCTCCCAGGAGCTGGCAGCAGGGTGAACAGTGCTGACCAACCAGGGCAGAAAATCTAGCAGCAGGGGGAACAGTGTAGTCTGTGCAGCCCAGGCACCAGGGCAGAAAAAATCTGAAAAGCTGTGGCAGTAATCACATAGTCAGCGATAAGGAACCATGCATCTCTGCCTTTCTTCAGATAAGCAGATTATTCCTACCCGTTTCCCTGCTCCCTTTCTTTCCACCGGGGGTGGAGGGTGAGGGGGGTGGGGGGGGGTTATTTTTAGGTTTGGTGGACCTGCTATCTGACGTTGCCTTTTCAACACTTTGGAGGGGGGAGAAGAGATGTGGGGGGGCTGGTAGCTACATGACCTCTCTACCCTCTACATGATGACGGTCTCGTGTCATTTGGGAAATCAAAATCTGTTTTCATGTTGACTTTTCTGTTCAGTGTACCAATAAAGGCCTTTGCCTTTGTCTACCCCAGTTGTCTCAGTTGTGTGTGTTGTTATGGATCATATCTGACTCTGAATCAGTAGGGAACGACGGTACAGCCTAGTGGTTAGAGCATTGTACCATTAACCGGAAGGTTGCTGGTTTGACTACCCGAGCCGACAAGTTGAACAATTCTGATGTGCCTTTGAGCAAGGCACTTAACCCTAATTTGCTCCAGGTACGCCGTACTGCTATGGCTAACCCTGTAAAACAACACATTTACACTGCACTTATGTGACAAGACAACATCTTTTGTTATTTTCTTTTACAGTGAGACACGTTAGCGAGTACGTGTGGAGAGAGTCGATAGACCTAAGAGAAGGCTAAGCGGTTCTTACTCGTTTTAAAGTGGCAGCCATTTGTGCTCGGCCAATTCCTCATCCCGTCCCTTTAGCTGCACACTTATAGCAGGGCCCCGGCTCTATGTCAAGCAAATGGAGCTATTCTTACATAGCACCATGATAGTGTCAATCAAGTGGAGAGGTGTGCATGATCTTGAAATGTGAATAGATCCTGTTTAGTGGCAGGCCCTGAACTGTGTTCTACACTGAGTTCTGCTGAGTGAGGGGAAGTGAGCTCCCCCCACACAATGTTGCCTAAAGGGTTTTTAATGTGCTACAGTGCCTTGAGAAAGTATTCACACCCCTTGACTTTTTCCACATTTTGTTATTACAGCCAGATTTTAAAATGGATTAAATTGAGATTTTGTGTCACACACAGTACTCCATAATATCAAAGTGGAATTATGTTTTTTGAAATGTAATTAATAAAAAATGAAAAGCTGAAATGTCTGTATTCAACCCCTTTATTATGGCAAGCCTAAATAAGTTCAGGAGTGAAACTGTGCTTAAGTCACATAATAAATTGCATGGAGTCTTTTTGAATGACTACCTCATCTCTGCACCCCACACATACAATTATCTGTAAGGCCCCTCAGTCAAGCAGTGCATTTTTCCAATGCCTCGCAAAGAAGGGCACCTACAGTATTGGTAGATGGGGAAAAATAGAAAAAAAAACACTGACATTAAATATCCCTTTGACTGGGGAGTTTTTCAGGATAAAAAATTAACTGAATGGAGCTAAGCACAGGCAAAATCCTAGAGGAAAACCATGTTCAGTCTGCTTTCCACCAGACACGAGTTGCTTACCAAGATGACATTGAATGTTCCTCAGTGGCCTAGTTACAGTTTGGACTTGAATCGGCTTGAAAATCTATGGCAAGACTTGAAAATGGCTGTCTAGCAATGATCAACAACCAACTGACAGAGCTTGAAGAATTAAAAAAATAATAATGAGCAAATATTGTATGATCCAGGTTTGCAAATCTCTTAGAGACCTACCCAGGAAGACTCATCATAACTGCCAAAGGTCATTCTAACACCCCGTGTTGCTCAGTTGGTAGAGCATGGCGCTTGCAACGCCAGGGTTGTGGGTTCGGTTCCCACGGGGGGCCAGTATGAAAAAAATAAAAATAAAATGTATGCACTCACTAACTGTACGTCGCTCTGGATAAGAGTGTCTGCTAAAATTTAACATGTATTGACTCGGGTGTGAATACTTATGTAAATGTTATTTTTCTGTATTTCATTATAAATACATTTGCTAACATTTCTAAAAACATGTTTTCACTTTATCATTATGGGATATTGTGTGTAGATGGGTGAGAATCTATTTAATCCATTTTGAATTCTGGCTGAAGGGCAACAAAATGTGGAATAAGTCAAGGGTATGAATATTTTCTAAAGGCACTGTATATAAATTCAGTTAATCAGCATCATTATTAACTGATTGTAAGACACTCTGGATAAGTGTCTGCTAAATTACTATAATGTAATGATCATATAGGCATATTATTTAAATGTTTCAACAATTATTCTGGCTACTACTTGATAAATAGCAGCCCTGTCCACTCTGCAGGCACATTAAACAAGGCTGTTTAATTTTAGGCCTATATGTGCAGTGATAGCTTTTTAGGTTATTCAGTGCCATTTCAAAATACATTTGTCAGTGTATTTCTGGGGGCCAGTGGGCGATTTCAGAATCTGACCGTGGATCAGCGGTAACTGTCTGATTAATGATGAACGCATTAACCCGAACCCTGAACTGTTTCTACTGACGACCCGTCAGCAGGACTTGAACACAACCGTTCTGAATGGTCACAGACATCTCTGTAAATATTTAAATTAGGTCAGTGATGCTATGCTATCTCACGGCCTCGCCCTTTAAAAGTGTTCCATTTTTATAGGCTAATGGGGACTGATGTGCACCTGTAGAAGAAGTAGGTCTAACTGGACGTGACCTTGTAAGCCGGACCTATAGACTTAGCCTATATTCAAATACCGTCTAAAGCCCTCCACAACATATTTGTCTTATTTAGTCAAAATTGCGTGACATGCTCCAAGCATGTTTTATGGAGAGGCCGGCTAGTCGTTGTAAAAATAAAAATAAAGTTACCTTTTACGACCTTTAGTTTCCGGTTTAGCAGATTGAAGGTCTCTAATAGCCACTTGAAGGGTTTAACCTGACGTTAAACATACGTGAACCGCTGCATGGGTAGCGGGTGAGATTTTTTGACATGGATTACTTGTAATGTGTGCTGGCTATAGACAATTATTTATTTATTTTTATTTACAATGGCAATTACTATAGGCTACGGTGATGGACGATTTTCCTAATATTAAAACACACTGACATATGGTATCTTTATGTGCTTGGATAGGCCTTGTGTTTGCTCGATATGTAGGCTAGAGAGTAGTGAAACTGAAGAAAAAATCAAATAAAAATTATAACGGTTGGAAAGTTAAGAATTCTTCAAATGCATAGATTGTTGTGTGATCTTGAACATATTTCCTCATCGATTTGAAAATTGTCGTCTAGGCCTATTGTAACGATTTTAATGGAGGCTATAATATATTATTAAGAACACAATACAATTAGGCTAATCTATGTTTTATTAAGCATAACAGTAATGACTATTATAAATAAAATAATACATTTAGCCTTTTAAATAATTAATGGTCGATAGAATTCGTATTGATAGGCTTTAGTTTTATGAACGCGCTAGGCCTAAAATTATAATTGGTCGATAGGTTACATTTCATATTTAGAAATAATTTCTAAACAATTGAAGATGATTAGAAATAATCTGGTGGTATAATTGGATCCCATTCTAGTTGTTTGTTCATATTAATTCATTTAAAAAATGTCCCTCAGAACAGTGGTGTAATGTACTTATGTAAAAATACTTTAAAGTACTACTTCAGTCGTTTTTTGGGGTATCTTTACTATTTATATTTTTGACAACTTTTACTTACATTTTAGTCATTTAGCAGACGCTCTTATCCAGAGCGACTTACAGTTAGTGAGTGCATACATTGTCATACTGGCCCCCCGTGGGAAACGAACCCACAACCCTGGCGTTACAAGCGCCATGCTCTACCAACTGAGCTACAGGGGATCCTACATTCCTAAAGAAAATTATGTACTTTTTACTCCATACTTTTTCCCTGACACCCAAAAGTACTCCTTACATTTTTAATGCTTAGCAGGACCTGAAAATGGTCTAATTCACACACTTATCAAGATAACATCCCTGGTCATCCCTACTGCCTCTGATCTGGCGGACTCACTAAACACATGCTTCGATTGTAAATTATGTCTGAGTGTTGGAGTGTGCCCCTGGCTATCTGTAAATAAAATAAAACAACTAGAAAATGTTGCCGTCTGCTTTGCTTAATATAAGGAATTTGAAATGATTTATACTTTTGATACTTAAGTATATTTAAAACCAAATACTTTTAGACTTTTACTCAAGTAGTATTTTACTGGGTGACTTTCACTTTTACTTGAGTCATTATCTATTAAGGTATCTTTACTTTTACTCAAGTATGACAATTCGGTTCGTTTTCCATCACTGCCTCAGAATATGTCCTGTAGTCCGCCCACGTGAAATAGCCTATCAAATTCATGCAGGAAAAGTACAATTTACATAAAATAAAAGCTTTATTTACATATAATACGTGTATTTGTAAGTCGCTCTGGATAAGAGCGTCTGCTAAATGACGAAAATGAAATGAATGAAAATGTATTATTAAGTACCTACAAACATAATTGCCATATAGTACATTTGTGATCTCAAAGAAAATAGTTTTAGTGTGGGAAAGATGTCCACTGAGAAATTGTATACATATTTTTCCTTCCAACTGAAGTAGTAACCTACATCTCCTATACAACTTTACAATTAACACCCTATTCCATATCAGAAACTAGTAGCCTCATGAAAATAAAATGAACTTAGTTTATGCATGCATCAAGAGTTTGCCAGTCGAAGTACAGTAAATGGAATATAACAAGAACATAACACAAGTAAGCATATGCATCCATTACGTAAAAGCGCATGCAATTTAAACAATTTGTCTGATGATAATGTTATATTTCGATCCTTCGTTCACCACGCTCTGATGCCATGTAAAGAAGACACTCCATTGCCGGAGGGAAACGTGTTTTGAACGTTATTTAACTCCCCAACGCTGAAGTTCATGTAATTCCCGTTGTTTGGTGAGGGCTGGAAAGACTGCACCGCATTTGTGGGATAGTTACACGCATGGTTCATATTACAGCCAGGATTGGGATAATTACTGAACGCTGGATAACTGTTATAAGTTAAATGGTTAAGGCCCACATTATATGAAGTATTATAGGTCGTCGAGTCTCCAAGGCAGGGCTTCCCGTCTCGGACCAGCACTGGGACTGAGATGCGTCTCGGCGGCGGGATACCGACCATCTCCAAGCTCTGGTCCTGTCGCTGTCTCTTGCACTTGTAGCGGCGGTTCTGGAACCAGATCTTGACCTGTGTGGGGGTCAGTTTGAGCACCCCGGCCAGATGGTCTCTCTCCGGAGCCGACAGGTATTTCTGCTGCTTGAAGCGATGCTCCAGCTCACACACCTGCGCCTGTGAGAACAGCACGCGCGGCTTCCTGCGCTTCCGGGGTTTGGCGGGTCGATCCGGGTCCTCTGACTTCAGGTCCTCCACCGGCTCGCTCTGAGAGATGTATGACATGTCTAGTGGAATAGAAATAAACGAATAAATTAAGACAAATATTTAATTTTATTTCAGTATGCTAAATTGTATAAAGGACCCAACAATAGGAATTCAGCTTTTACGCAAGACTTGGTTTAGAATGTCAGACATAAGAAATTAGACAAACCTTCTAGGCCTGCCCTACATCCTAGAGTCCAAAAAGTCAAACGGGTTCAGTCGATTATGAAGGTGATTACTATATTTTCTAAATTCTAATCAAACTTCCATGGAACTGTTTGGTATCCTGACGAGAAAATTCAATCGAAACTCCAATTACAACTTTCCTTTATTTTCTCCTTTATTGTAAAATAGATTAGGCCTCCTTAGTCCAGAATAAGGGTATAATATAGGAGTGCATTACTACTACATCACTTGTGAAATGTCTCATCCTTAGCCTACACATTTTAGATTGTCCCCTGTAGCTCAGTTGGTAGAGCATGGCGCTTGCAACGCCAGGGTTGTGGGTTCGTTTCCCACGGGGGGCCAGTATGAAAGTGTATGCACTCGCTAACTGTAAGTCGCTCTGGATAAGAGCGTCTGCTAAATGACTAAAATGAAAATCTGTTTTTCACAGAGGCCTACTTAGGGCTATTTCGATACTAATATCATATAAACTGTTACCTTTTCTGTATTTCTCCTCAAAGCTGTCTGTCTTGCCATCCTTGATGTCCATTTCTAAGAAAGATTTCCCATAGAAGGCAGCGGCGAAGTTGAGGGCAGTATTTCTGTTGGCTTTAGCCTCATGGAGCTCCTCTCCAAACGACATCTCCCGGAGCGGCTCCTGTTTCAGGCGGGCCAGCATGCAGGAGGAGGTCGGTAAGGCACAGTCCATCCGTGGAGCGATGTCCAGTGAGACCAGGTCCTCAGCACTAGTGTGCTGCTCCAGGTTTAATATATCCTTAACCGAGAAGGGTGTGGACGTGCTGGGGCTGGAAAACATTGCCAAGGAACAGTTAATCTGACATATAAAGGGCAACAAACGGAGGATTCCAAAATCTCTCTTCTTGGTAATATTTACTGAGCTCAAGTACTCGTTTGTTTAACGAGGGGGATCTTGACTGAAGTGTGCATCTTGACTATCAACTCGAGTCCCTAACTTTTCTTGGCCTCTTTTCTGCTACGCAGATGAGGGGGGAGGTTAAATCTCTCATTGGACGTTGTTAGGGGGATTCCTATTGGTGTTCCCAGTTCCGGTGACGTCAAAATAATAGCTTGTAAGGTAACCCTACATGTCCGTGCTGCATCTGAATACAGAATGCAACTTCAGCCCCTTTACGCACCGTCACAAACACGCCTTTTGTCCATAATGGATGGTTGGAATGCGAGAACAAGCCCCCACGACGCCAGGACAGCGGAGTCGCTGACCACCTTCCGGAGACACTTGAAACCCTACCTCTTTAAGGAATACCTGGAATAGTATAAAGTAATCCTTCTTCCCCCACCCCCCATAAAAATTAAAATTAAAATTAAAAAGTGGTTAAGAGCGTTTGCTAAATTATGTAAATGGCATGTATTATTCATTTTTATTAATATTTCCCCATAAAATGTATATTGTTGAAGGCAAAAGAGAATACAATAAATACTACAACCATTTTCTATGTGTGCACGAGCCTGTCTGTCTCTGTCTGTCTCTGTTTGATTCTGTTTAATTGTTTAATGATAATACATTTTATTTGGCGGACGTTAAAAGTAGACAAGGAGATGCTTAGTCAGTTCCATTTAAACCAACCCCTCTGAATCAGAGAGGTGCGGGGAGCTGCCTTAATCCACGTCTACGTCATCGGTGCCCGGGGAGCAGTTGTTGTTTGTTAACTGTCTTGCTCAAGGGCAGAACAGCAGATTTTCCATCTTGGGGATTCGAACCAGCGACCTTTCGGTTACTCGCCTAACCGCTAGGCTACCTGCCTCCCTTACATACAAGCAAGTGCAGTACATAAGATCATAAAATCGATTACATGAATGAAAGCAACATTTAAATCAAAGGACCAGACGAAACAGGATGGAGGGGTTGGGTAGAGGATACGAACCTGGTTTAGGGTCAGGATTTCGGTTTAGGGGGTAGGGTTGGTAACAGGGTACGGACCCGGTTTAGGGTAAGGGTGTGGGTTGGGGGACACATAAGGATGGATAGGTATACTGAGAATGCACAGAAGGATGGGAATAACAGCAGACAGGCAGACAAGCGTCTAGGGGGAGGGAACGTCCCTAGCAGCAAGACCATAGGGACCAACATGTCTCTTCCTCCGACGACATGGTCTTGCTGCTACACTGGAACCTGAAACTATCTGGCTATCAGGACGTGATAACAGACGACAACAAACCAGCATCTTCCCACCCACGCAGCGCAGTCGGGCCAGGAGTGTCACACATACCATAACATTTCTGTAGTCATGCCTTATGACACATTCGGGTAGGCCTACTGGCAGCCATCATGTACAGGCTATGTACACTACAAATGTCTTAAGAAAGTAAGTAGGGCCTATCTTATGCCTAGTTGTTCAATAATTCACGTTATTCTATAAAAATGCATCCAATAAAATATCTGAAGGACAAGGCTTTTGGAGAGAATTAGTGTGCGTAAAGATTCCACGACACACTGAGAGGACCTCGCGCAGGGTTGGCATCACACCCATTATTAATGCTGGTGGAGACAGCCGTGCGGAGACAGACAGTATTATCGTTTGTTTTATCTCCAACAGCGTTTAACACAGACCCCGGGAACTAAATGGGTCCCTCTGTCTCTGACCCGGCTCGCGGTGTTTATAGATTTAAAGACTATTTGCGCGCCTCGAAAGCTGATGAATGGTCGCGAGGAGGAGAGCGTCAACACTGCAGTGTCTCGAGCAGCAATAATTGGTGAAATAAAGTAAACGAACGGAACTCAGACAGGCCTCAGTGTAGCGCATGGAAACCGTTGTTTCTTTCTTCATGACATAGTTTTTCCTCTTAACGTTCGCAAACAATTAACATTGAGTTGTCTGCAGTCTGTTGTAACGAATCTCAATAAAAGTTTGAAGGTTATACACAGTTGGTGACAGACAGGCCTATCTGACAGAGTTTGAGTTAATTCCATTTCAGGCCTTAATTCATTTCATAACATGGAATTTCAGTTAAATTGACCTCAATTCTGCAAGACCGACTGCAAAGCACTCTCTGTGTCAACAGCCAAATTTAACATGACAGGCCTATTAGACACATGGTTCATATCCCTAATGCATTCTCTCTCTCTCTCTCTCTCCCTCCCTCTCTCGACGAAAAAGTACGAACATGAATGCACTCACTACTGTAAGTCGCTCTGGATAAGAGCGTCTGCTAAATTACTAAAATGTTTTTTTTAAGTACATTGTATTTCTCTCTCTCCCTCCCTCCCGCGACCCGTCCTTCTTTAGCACATCTCTAGTCAGATAAAGCGATAGATAAGGCTGCTTAAAAACTTCCGCTGGACGGGATAGTTGAGGATATTCTGGGGCGCTGTGTGTGTGTGTTTTATCTAATGAGTCTGCGACCGTTCCTGTGTGTGTGTGAACTGTGGGGAAAGCGGCACCAGCAGACGCCATGCGCATTAGCACCAGGGTCTGGCGTCTTTCCGCCGTCCTCGAGAGCTGTCAATCACATTGGTGATCTCGACACCTTTCAAATGGCGCTGACTAATTACCTTGGAAAGATAAACAGGTTTAGTCGTTGATCTGATAAATAATCGGATTAAATATCGTCGATCATTGATTTTTAGCCTAATGGAAGTCGATATTGTTATGCAGTGTTCAATTGTAGCCTATCTTTAGGCCTACTCTACTGTGGATGTTAGTTCAATTAACTTGCCCTTCGAGATAAAAATTAATTAGTGCGTGACTTAGACAAACAACTTTTATTCGGTTTTTTGTCTTGGGGTTTAATTAGGCCTACAGAATTATTGAAATTGTCATTTGGAAATGTCGAATGTTGTTTGATCAGACAATATTGGTAGGTGTGATGTAGTTAAATGTTCGTTCTAAACGAAAAATTATGGATTTGATCATTATGAATTAGCATTTAGGCCTACTACATTTCTATAATGTAATTTACTCAATGCAAAAGATAATTTAGCTAGGTTCAATACATTTGTTCGTCAATCATCTGAGAATGTTGCCTATAGGCCCTTATAGCCTACTAAAATACGAATTTATCACATTTGAATAGTTAATAATTAATATTAAATCATCCATACGAAGTTTACCTATTTAGGTTGTTTACAAACACTTATGGATTTGTTATGTCAAATACAAACACAACAAAATATTTTTTGGTAGGCTTAGAGCCAACGCGAAGTTACGTGTAGGTTATACCTAAATAAAGTGGGAAAACATAATAATTAACAACTAACACATTACCTTATCATAAATATACATTTTGTAATTATAACATTAATAAATAATACATTTGATTCAAATATGAACACGATTTAAAAATCATAGTCCTTAATGGTTTAATCTTGTCTGGTTTTATTCTCCCAACACAGTCGGAACAGTCCACTCAACACCTGTTTGAGTTTGAAGAGTTCATCTGTTCCCCTTCATATAACTCTATTCCCCCCTGTATCAATTAATCCTCATACACAATCCTGTACAACTATCTATTTCTTCTCTCTCTCTCTGTCTCGCTCTCGCTCTCGGTCTTGCTCTCTGTCTCGCTCTCGCTCTCGGTCTTGCTCTCTGTCTCGCTCTCGCTCTCCAGTCCAAGGCCGGACTACATGTGGTGACTGGTCTGTCACCCAGGTGTCCCTCCATCTCTCTCACACCCCGATTGCTCTATATAATATTAGCAACAGCTGGATGCAGATAATATTTCCTGAGTGGATCATCTTTAGTTTTTTCTGCCATAGCTGTGGCCAAGACAGAGACTGTTCCTTGCTGTGTCACTGGCAGTCCTCTGGATAGTTAGGTCAGATTAGGACACAGACACTTGGGCCAGTCCTGTCTCAAAATACTTGAATGCACTTTATTATTATATATATCCCTTTATTTAATGTATCTGTGGATTTTGTCACCCAGAATTGTGTTTTGTTTTTGGTGGCTGTCACATTACATCTTTGTCAGTAGTCCCAGTACACCACCATGTGGCCCTTACTGTAGTTGAAGCAGTGTGTATTGTAATGTGTGAGCAGCCATGTGAAGTGTCTTCTGTCTGTGCCCCATTTGACTTAAATTCTCCGTCCCTCGCTCTCCTCTCCTCTCCATAGACCTCTCCCCCCTCTCAGCTCATGTTCTGAGGCTTGGCCAGGGATCAGTGAGTGTGTTACTGAGTTCAAGGTAGTGTGATGGTCTCTATGGGATCTGGGATGATATGTGTTCTGGCCTGTATCACCTGCTGTTATAGTTTGGTCTACAGCTTTTCCCAGCTGATGTTGGGCCTCTTAGGTCTCAGATCTCTTCTCAATGAAAACGTGGAAGATAATCAGTCATTGTCAAGATGGTGTAGTACAGGGGTATCCAAATCTTACCCTAGGACACATGCCATACTCATTCCACGGAGGGCCAAGTGTAGGTTTTCGCTCCTACCTTGTACTTGATTGATGAACTAAGGTCAGTAATTAGTAAGGAACTCCCCACACCTGGTTATCTAGGTCTTAATTGAAAGGATAAACCAAGGGGCCTACTGAGTGGTGCAGCAGTCTAAGGCACTGCATCGCAGTGCTTGAGGCGTCACTACAGACCCGGGTTCGATACCAGGCTGTGTCACAACCGGCCGTGACCGGGAGTCTCATAGGGCGGCGCACAATTGGCACAGCGTCGTCTGGGTTAGGGGAGTGTTTGGCTGGGGAGTGCTGCAGGCGACTCCTTGTGGCGGGCCGGGCGCCTGCAGGCTGACTTCGGTCTTCAGTTGAATGGTGTTTCCTCCCACACATTGGTGCGGCTGGCTTCCGGGTTAAGCGGACGGGTGTTAAGAAGTGCGGTTTGGCCGGTCATGTTTCAGTGGACGCGTGACTCGACCTTTGCCTCTCCCGAGCCCGTTGGGGAGTTGCAGCGATGAGACAAGATTGTAATTGGATCGCAATTGGATATCACAAAAAAATTACAAAAAATAAAAGACACAATAAAGGATAAACCAAAAACCCACAGACACTCGGCCCTCCGTGGAATGAGTTTGACACCCCAGCGCTACGATGTCCGTAGCCTGCTGGTTTGCTCTTCTACCTGATCGTTTATTGCACCCAGGTCTAAATCAGCCCCTGGTTAGAGGGGAACAATGGCTTTGAGTTCCAGATTTGAAGGGGTGTAGTACGGTGTAGGCTAATAGAGTTAGGTGGTTTGTATTGCCCATGCCAAAGATATGTTCACAGGCTTACATTTTTCAGTGTTTTTGTGATAAATAATAGAAAGTGAAATGTAAGTTCATTTTCTTGTGTACATTAATATACTTTGAAATGTGAGACAGCTAGTTTGTTTGTTTCTGTAGTCATGGTGCTATCGGAAGATCTGCCGTGACAGGCTGTGCTTGTTATATAGTGATCATTGTAACTTCACAATAATATTTTAAAGGTGTAAAGGGGTATTTAAAGGTGAAATGCAATCACAGATGGTGTCCAACTGATTCTGAAGAGTATGATTGTGCAGTATGTGGTTTACCCTGAAGGAGGCAGTATCACACAATATTACACTATAATGATCAGGGGCACTTTCAGCAGGACACAAGTTTTAAAACATTCAGATAGAAATATGTTATGTAGAACAAACATGCCACTCCGACCTGTAGAACAAGGAATCATGTCTGCTCTATTCATGGCGTTACTATCTGCAAAGTTTGACAACGTTTGGCAACTGAATGTTGCCCTGGTATTGAAGAAAACATTAATTGTAGCTGAGAAAGTCCACCCTCAGTCTTATCTTTGTGGTCTGCATACTTTTCAATGTATCTTTCTGGATCTTCGTGTCAATATTATATAAGTGGTTTTAATTCCTCTGAATTGTTGTCATGCCATGTAGTTCATGATCAGAGCTACCTACTGAACACACACAACCTGGATGACTAAACACAGTGTACAAAATATCCACAAAAAAGTCACTTTTAATGATATCAAGATACATTTCTGTTGATTTTGATTTCATGAGTCCTTAGAGTTTCATAGTACTGTTTGTATACATATTATCAGACAGGTGAATTAAAACCATACAAGACCACATTCTGCATGGTCATTCTGATGCGGCTGCTAATCAATGAGCACAACTGGGGGTATAGAGGAAGTAATGCGCTGTATGGAACACTGAGAAACATGAAATAGGAAGCACTGTCAGTCTATTTCTCATGGAACACAAAATGCAGACAATAGTGACAGAGTATGGAACAGATTGTCAGTTACAGTCATTTACATTCTTAATGGAGTTACACACCTGGTGCCCAATGATAAGTCAATAAACTGCAACAGGATGTCACATCATCTGTATAGAAATAGAGTGGCAAGAGAGCCTCCATGACTGGCCAACAGACACCTCAGAAATGTAACAAGAGGTGGAAGAAGGAACAGGGGAGGAGGAGGAGAGAGAAAGCGAGAAAGTGTGTCTCCTCAGGAACCGTTGAGTGTAGTTCTCGTCCTCCTTTCGTCCTCCATCCCTCTCTCTCTCTCTCTCTCTCTCTCTCTCTCTCTCTCTCTCTCTCTCTCTGTCTCTCTCTCTGTCCATCTCTCTCTGTCTCTCTCTGTCTCTCTCTCTCTCTCTCTCTCTCTCTCTCTCTCTCTCTCTCTCTCTCTCTCTCTCTCTCTCTCTGTCTCTCTCTCTCTCTCTGTCTGTCTGTCTCTCTCTCTCTCTCTCTCTCTCTCTCTCTCTCTCTCTCTCTCTCTCTCTCTCTCTCTCTCTCTCTCTCTCTCTCTCTCTCCCTCTCCCTCTCCCCGTGCGGCCGGCCAGCTCTTGGCTGTAGCCCAGAGGAATTCTCTGGTGGCCTTGGTAAGTATACTATTTCGAATAACAGCGGACTGCAGCCGGAGCCACAAAGTGTGGACTTGTGGGGGTCCTCACTGGGCTCGATGGGGATGCGTCCCAATGGCACCCTATTGAATAGGGCGCCATTTTAGCATAGGACTGTGGCCAGGAAGAGAGAGAGGGGGCAAGAACAGAACGCGTTCATACCTCCTCCTCCGCCTCTACCTCCCCTGGTCTGACCTGGTGATTATACAGGAAGACACTGTTGATTGACTGCTCCTGGTTACTTGATTGCATGCAACGCTTTGACTGCAGAAACCTCAATATTTGTGTTAGCTCCCTGGGCTAATGCCTAGGCGTTTAGCTCAGTGGTCTTTCATAGTCTTGTGGTGTCACGTTAGTGTACAGACTGGCTTCAGTTAGAGTGGTGAGTCTGGAGAAGGCTTCAGCAGTACAGCTCTCAGTAACAGTGGTATCATCAGAAACACACCTTTCAATCAATCAATCATACTAATCAATCATACTACTGATGCTTACTGAGATGCAGTTACTGGGGTGCTACTGTCTGTCTGTAGCGTGTCTGTAGCGTGTCTGAAGCGTGTCTGTAGTGTGCCTGTAGCGTGTCTGTAGCGTGCCTGTAGCGTGCCTGTAGCGTGTCTGTAGCGTGCCTGTAGCGTGTCTGTAGCGTGTCTGTAGCGTGTCTGTAGCGTGTCTGTAGCGTGTCTGAAGCGTGCCTGTAGCGTGTCTGTAGCGTGTCTGTAGCGTGTCTGTAGCGTGTCTGTAGCGTGTCTGTAGCGTGCCTGTAGCGTGTCTGTAGCGTGTCTGTAGCGTGTCTGTAGCGTGTCTGTAGCGTGCCTGTAGCGTGTCTGTAGCGTGTCTGTAGCGTGTCTGTAGCGTGCCTGTAGCGTGTCTGTAGCGTGTCTGTAGCGTGTCTGTAGCGTGTCTGTAGCGTGTTTGAAGCATGTCTGTAGCGTGCCTGTAGCGTGTCTGAAGCGTGTCTGTAGCGTGTCTGTAGCGTGTCTGTAGCGTGTCTGTAGCGTGTTTGAAGCATGTCTGTAGCGTGACTGTAGCGTGTCTGTAGCGTGCCTGTAGCGTGTCTGTAGCGTGCCTGTAGCGTGTTTGAAGCGTGCCTGTAGCGTGTTTGAAGCGTGTCTGTAGCGTGTCTGTAGCGTGTCTGTAGCGTGTTTGAAGCGTGTCTGTAGCGTGACTGTAGCGTGTCTGTAGCGTGCCTGTAGCGTGTCTGAAGCGTGTCTGTAGCGTGTCTGAAGCGTGTCTGTAGCGTGTCTGTACAAATGTCTGCGAGTCCGTTCCCACAACAACAGAAACGTTTGGACCTAAGAGTCCAATAAAAGTTTAAATAATTCATCTTTAAACCGAATCAATTGAAAATCACCTTTGAATCTTTCTAGTGCTACTTGCTGTACGACATTGTCACCCCAGTCGAGTGCACTCTATTAAACCTCAGCCTCACAGAGAGGAGTCACTACAGATGGAACCAGCATGTTGAGGCACCTGGATGCATGGGGGTTAGCTGAGATCAGAGGAGGGTTTTCTGAGAGAACTAAACTTAAGCTATGTCTGCATCCCAATTGGCCCTTACGGCCCTGGTCAAAAGCAGTGCACTCTGTAGGGAATAGGGTGCCATTTGAGACACTATGAATGTGCTGCTACAGACAGACGCTGTGTCCTGGGCGCCCTAATAGTAGGAATCCTAACGATGGAAGCTGGCCATTAGAGAATGTACCAGTTTGTTTACTTTGCCATGGTAACCCAACCTCATGCACTACAAGCCATATGTGCCAGAACTGGACTTCATAACCTGTACAGTTTGTATTTAATCATCAAGTATCTAGAATTATAATACAAACAACACATTCCAACTTTGAAACAACAATGCTGTATGTTACATATCTACAGATGGGTGGTGAAGGGTGGTGATGGGGTATGGTGGGGTATACAACAGAACACACCATGTACTATAATCTTATAGGACATCAGTACTGCATATGGTGACTATATTTATACATGTTCATACTGTATAAATATAGATAAGTATATTTCTATGTACATTTGGATATTTAAACATTGCATAAAGAATAAAATAAATAATACAAATATATTCAAATCTTACAGTGAGTACGATTTGAGAAACGCTATATTAGAGCCAAAAAAGTCCTAACACTTAAAATAATAATCATGATAATAACACTTATTATTATTCAATAATAAACAGAAACAACATCGGTGGACTACAATCTGGAGTAACTGAATGAGCTACACCACGTTACCCTGCAGATGTACCATTTGGGACTGCTGGAATGACTGGAGAGGAGAGGGGGAGAGAGGGATGGAGGACGGACAGAGCAAGAGAAAGAGAGAGAGCGAGTCTGTTTATGTGTGTGGTTGTGTATGTGTGTTTTTACGTGTACAGTATCTGTCTGTGTGTGGGGGGAGGGGGGGTGGGGGGGTGGGGGGGGGGGGGGGGGGGGGGGGGGGGGGCAGCTGCGATGGTGACACGGTCAGGAAGGATCAGGATAGTTAGGGTCCAATGTCTCTTTCACCTCCGGATGTCTGTGGCCTCAGGGTCTTCCTGCTCCGCCACCACCCCAACCTCGGGGCTCTGTCGGCGGGGACCCTGGCTGCGGCTGCGGGGGTGGGCATTGAAGCCACCTTTACTGGGCTTGTCCTTGTCCCCCTGTCGCGGGGATCTGGGGTGGTCTGGCTCGGAGTGGGGGGACCTGTGGCGGCGGTGGTCGGGGGAGGCGGGGGCCTGGCCGGGAGGAGGGTTGAGGGAAGAGCAGACACTCAGGCTGTTACAGAGAGCTCCCCAGTTCTGCTCACACTGCAGCCGGACACTCCTGGTTAAGGCCTCCTTCACCTCCTCCCCACAGCTCAGTAGGATGTTGACCAGCTCCACATATGGCCTGCAGAGGCAGAGAGAGAGACAGAGAGAGAGAGAACATGGGATTATTATACTATTATATGAATATAGGGCTGGACATCCACAGCTTGATATGGGTAGTTTACCTTCTAGGTAAGTTAATGGGGGAAGAGAGAGAAGAGTAGAAAGAGGTAGAGGAAGGCAGAGAGAAAGAGAGACATGGTCCTCCTCTCCCTTTAGGGAAGAGAAGAAGGGATGATACGGAGAGAAGGAGAGAGCTAGAGCAAGACACTGATGAATGCCTCCATCCTCACCCTTTAGGGAAGAGGTCCTGGAAGTGGATCATCTCCACCATGACAGCAACGTTCTCCTTGGCTGCAGAACACAGGTTGTGTCTGAGGTAGCACTCTCTCTGCAGCTGGAACACCATCTCTTTAATGGCCAGGCACTTCCTGCTGATGCAGCTGAACTTGTGTCTCAGGCCATGGGCCATGCACTTCAGAGCATCCTTGATGAACGATTTACCCTAAACACACACAGACATATAGAACACTCAGCCCTAACCCTTACCCTAAACACACACAGTAGATATAGAACACTCAACCCTAACCCTTACCCTAAACACACACAGACATATAGAACACTCAACCCTAACCCTTACCCTAAACACACACAGACATATAGAACACTCAGCCCTAACCCTTACCCTAAACACACACAGACATATAGAACACTCAACCCTAACCCTTACCCTAAACACACACAGTAGATATAGAACACTCAGCCCTAACCCTTACCCTAAACACACACAGTAGATATAGAACACTCAACCCTAACCCTTACCCTAAACACACACAGTAGATATAGAACACTCAACCCTAACCCTTACCCTAAACACACACAGACATATAGAACGCTCAGCCCTAACCCTTACCCTAAACACGCACAGTAGATATAGAACACTCAACCCTAACCCTTACCCTAAACACACACAGTAGATATAGAACATTCAGCCCTAACCCTAACCCTTACCCTAAACACACACAGTAGATATAGAACACTCAACCCTAACCCTTACCCTAAACACACACAGACATATAGAACACTCAACCCTAACCCTTACCCTAAACACACACAGTAGATATAGAACACTCAACCCTAACCCTTACCCTAAACACACACAGACATATAGAACACTCAACCCTAACCCTTACCCTAAACACACACAGACACATAGAACACTCAACCCTAACCCTTACCCTAAACACACACATACATATAGAACACTCAACCCTAACCCTTACCCTAAACACACACAGACACATAGAACACTCAACCCTAACCCTAAACCATTAATGATTGTATTTTACCTTTCTTTTACAAGGTAAATTGACTGAGAACACATTATCTGTTACAGCAACGACCTGGGGAATAGTTGCAAGGGAGAGGAGAGAGGTTGAATGGACCAATTGGAAGCTGGGGATTATTGGATTGGTTAATTGTGCTGAACCAATAAAAACCTGAGTGCATTCGGAAAGTATTCAGAACCCTTGGCTTTTTCCACATTTTGTTAAGTTACAGCCTTATTCTAAAATGGATTAAAACATTGTTTCCCTCAACAATATACGCACAATACCCCATAATAACAAAGAAAAACTGGTTTTTATGAGATTTTGCAAATGTGTACAAAAAAAATAACGGAAATATTACATTTACATAAGTTTTTAGACCCTTTACTCAGTACTTTGTTGAAGCACCTTTGGCAGCGATTACAGCCTCGAAACTTCTTGGGTATGACGCTACAAGCTTGGCACACCTGTATTTGGGGAGTTTCTCCCATTCTTCTCTGCAGATCCTCTCAAGCTCTGTCAGGTTGGATGGGGAGCGTCGCTGCACAGCAATTTTCAGCTCTCTCAGAGATGTTCGATCAGGTTCAAGTCCGGGCTCTGGCTGGGCCACTCAAGGACATTCAGAGACTTGTCCCGAAGCCACTCCTGCGTTGTCTTGGCTGTGTGCTTAGGGTCGTTGTCCTGTTGGAAGGTGAACCTTCGCCCCAGTCTGAGGTCCTGAGCGCTCTGGAGCAGAAATTCATCAAGGATCTCTCTTTACTTTGCTCCGTTCATCTTTCCCTCGATCCTGACTAGTCTCCCAGTCCCTGCTGCTGAAAAACATCCCCAAACCATGCTTTACTGTAGGGATGGTGCCAGGTTTCCTCCAGATGTGACGCTTGGCATTCAGGCCATAGAGTTCAATCTTGGTTTCATCAGACCAGATAATCTTGTTTCTCATTGTCTGAGAGTCCTTTAGGTGCCTTTTGGCAAACTCCAAGCGGGCTGTCATGTGCCTTTTACTGAGGAGTGGCTTCCGTCTGGCCACTCTAGCATAAAGGCCTGATTGGTGGAGTGCTGCAGAGATGGTTGTCCTTCTGGAAGGTTCTCCCATCTCCACAGAGGAATTCTGGAGCTCTGTCAGAGTGACCATTGGGTTCTTGGTCACCTCCCTGACCAAGGCCCTTCTCCCCCGATTGCTCAGTTTGGCCGGGCTAGCAGCTCTAGGAAGAGTTTTGGTGGTTCCAAACTTCTTCCATTTAAGAATCACTGTGTTCTTGGGGATCTTCAATGCTGCAGAAATGTTTTTGTACCCTTCCCCAGATCTGTGCCTCGACACAATACTGTCTCGGAGCTCTACGGACAATTCCTTCGACCTCATGGCTTGGTTTTTGCTCTGACATGCACTGTCAACTGTGGGCCCTTATATAGACAGGTGTGTGCCTTTCCAAATCATGTCCAATCAATTGAATTGAACACAGGTGGACTCCAATCAAGTTGTAGAAACATCTCAAGGATGATCAATGGAAACAGGATGCACCTGAACTCAATTTTGAGTCTCATAGCAGAGGGTCTGAATACTTATGTAAATAAGATATTTCTGTTTTTTATCTTTAATAAATTTGCAAAAAAATCTAAAAACCTGTTTTCACTTTGTCATTATAGGGTAATGTGTGTAGATTGATGAGGAAATGTTTTTATTTTATTTATTTTAGAATAAGGCTGTACCTTAACCAAATGTGGAAAAAATGAAGGGGTCCGAATACTTTCCGAATGCACTGTACGTGTTCTAGTTCTAGGGTGGTTAGAACTAATTTCTCTGTGACCCAGTCTGATGGCCCAGTGAGAGGCCGGGACAGAGCCTGTTCTACCCGTCTGAAAGGGGATCTGGCTGGGCATGGTGCCAGTTGGCTACCCCTGGCCCTGGAGCCCTCTGCCCTGACACACAGAGACCTGACCTCCGTGGGAGAGGGAAGGGAACTAGGGTAGCAAAAACATACCGCATGCACATGTTGGCTACGCATGCAAACACACTCAATAAATCCACTTGTACACACATACACATGTAGACTTAAACACAAACAAACACACACACACACACACAAACACACATGCAGAGTGCCTTACCTGGGAGTCAAACTTTCCGGCGTTGTGTAGGAAGGTCAGACAGATCTCCTGCAGGCCTCTGATCTCACAGGAGTTGTTCTCAAAACATTCAAACACACCGCAGCCCACGTCTCCTGCACTCACCAGACAGTGCTGTATCTCAGCTGGATGGAGAGAGAGAGATGGAGAGAGAGAAAGAGATAGAGATGGAGAGATATGGAGAGAAAGAGTTGTCACTGACAGTTACAGTCTACTATCAAGCATCGACCTCTATCCCCATTACATGTAGTGATACAGGCCATGGTCTTAAGCATAGTCTCTAAGCTGTTATTTCCTTGCTGTCTCAAAGCTGCTATTTCCATGTTGTCTCAGAGCTGCTATTTCCATGTTATCCCAAAGCTGTTATTTCCTTGTTCTCTCAGAGCTGTTGTTTCCTTGTTGTCTCAGAGCTGTCATTTCCTTGTTGTCTCAGAGCCAGGGACGGCCTGTTCAATAGGGCGATATGGGCGACGCACTGCCAAACGGGAAAAGGAAGGGATTTTTTTTCTAATCAATTATATCACGGCAACAGTAGTTATCAGTGTTCACGTCTGATCTGCCAGCCACTAAATGTCAAATCAGGCTAAAGTTGTGCTTCAAATGGCCCCGCCCGTTTTTGGGGCGATTTCAGTCAGGTTGAAAATCGCCCAGAAGTCTCTCATAGCCTGTCATGTAAAATCTATTTTTTTCAAATTTCAAAGCTTTCAATACATTCTCTATGGGTGTCTGTGGGCTTGCACTTACGCGCTTTCGTCATACGTGACGTAACCATGAACGTAACTAAGACAATAGCGGCTAGCAGCGTCTCTGTTGCGACCTGCAGTGTGGCGTTATTTTATGTTTTTAATTTGTAGACTTAGTTTACAAACATTCTGCCAACCATGGATTTCCAGTGGTTGGTTTTGGACTGATCTTGTTGATCGTGTACATACCCGCTACGAACGGACTAAATAATGAAAACGCTGCTGGCAGCGGAATCCAATACAGCTGGGAGACTTGGCTGGATGACAGAGTCCCGGACAGAGAAGTGGAGCCGGCCGGCTTCACCCTGGTCAGAGCGGACCGCGATCCTGGTAAGAGAGCGACTCTGTACCCCGACATTGAACTGCTTTCTGTGTCATTGCGACCTTACTATCTGCCCCGTGAGTTCCCCCAATTGTTTGTTACCGTTGTGTACTGTTGATAATCACAAGTTTACTGGAGAACTGAGACCAAGTAGAGACTTTGGACAGGGTGGATATGGTATAATAAAGGCAGTTTATTCAGAGGTAAAGATATCTGGAATCGCGTGCACGGACTCGTTCGTCAAACTCTTAGGGAGAAGAGAGCCCCGAAAACATTGTGTGCAGACATTTTATACAATAAATGATGTAGGTTGAATCTAGTAGTTCTGATCTTCTGATTGGTCCTGATGAGTTGGGCGAGGTCCCCTCCACTGTTGCATTGGCTCTGAGTCGGGTTCTCTGTCTTCAAATGTTCAGCCTAAAGAGAGGGGATTTTTGTGTGTGTGTGTGTGTGTGTTTAACAGTGATGATGTGTGTGTGTGTGTGTGTTATCAGTGATGATGTGTGTGTGTGTGTGTGTGTGTGTGTGTGTCCTCAGAGCAAGAACTCGTGAGTTGGAAGAACTGAGAGACCTATGGCGTGGGTGTTGTCCTTGGCCACCTGCTGACAAGGCTGACAAGATAGGACTCTTTTGTCCATTGTTATAGGATAGGAACAGCATTGATTGAAAACAAACGCCCAACACAAAATGGGTCATGCACAAGATTTTAGTCAGACCAAGCTATAACATTATATATTTACTACGACAGTACATTCAACCAAAAGCTAATATAACAAAGGCATCAGAGATTATTTATAATCTGTCACAGAAACTGGAATCCATCTCCCTAGATCAGTCAATAAATGCTTCTGGTATTTACTTATATGCTGCCCCTGTCTTCATGTTGTTGCTGGACATATCTTTTTTAAAATGTGTGTAGGTCACCTAAATCATCAGAAAAATTGCCCCTCCTGAGAATTTTTTCAGGAGCCGCCACTGCTCAGAGCTGTTATTTCTTTGTTGTCTCAAAGCCAAAGCTGTTATTTCCTTGTTGTCTCAAAGCTGTTATTTCCTTGTTGTCTCAGAGCTGTTATTTCCTTGTTGTCTCAGAGCTGTTGTTTCCTTGTT
The DNA here is from genome assembly GCF_964263955.1 of Coregonus lavaretus. NCBI lineage: Eukaryota > Metazoa > Chordata > Actinopteri > Salmoniformes > Salmonidae > Coregonus > Coregonus lavaretus. The sequence goes on from NC_140016.1 coordinate 9,116,979, forward strand.
GTCTCAGAGCTGTCATTTCCTTGTTGTCTCAGAGCTGTTATTTCTTTGTTGTCTCAAAGCCAAAGCTGTTATTTCCTTGTTGTCTCAAAGCCAAAGCTGTTATTTCCTTGTTGTCTCAGAGCTGTTATTTCTTTGTTGTCTCAAAGCTGTTATTTCCTTGTTTCAAAGCTGTTATTTCCTTGTTGTCTCAGAGCTTTTGTTTCCTTGTTGTCTCAGAGCTGTTATTTCCTTGTTGTCTCAGAGCTGTTTATTTTTTGTTGTCTCAAAGCTGTTATTTCCTTGTCTCAAAGCTGTTATTTCCTTGTTGTCTGAAAGCTGTTATTTCCTTGTTATCTTATTTTTAACCTTCTAACCTATCATTCCGCTAGTCGAGTAAGAGTTCTAGGCCCCTTTTCTGGACGTCCAGGCTTTGAGTTCCCCTGGCAGAGACCCTGGTCCTAAGTAGTGCACCATATAGGAAATAGGGTGTCATTTGGGATGCCCCATCTTTCTACTGTCAGTTTAGTAGATTCATACTAAATCAGCCTCCAGGCTTCAGCACCAGATATATGAAAACAACATCTCTTCTCTTCTCTCCACAGAGAGACAGAGACCAGAGGGGTGTGTAGATGAATGCAGGGTGACAGAGAGATTATTACTGTGTCATTCTGCGTCAAAATACATCTGCATTGCCTGGCGTGAGGATAGGAGGGGATGCTGCACTGCAGATACAGATACAGATACAGATACAGATACAGATACAGTACAGATACAGATACAGATACAGATACAGTACAGATACAGATACAGATACAGATACAGATACAGATACAGTACAGATGCAGATGCAGATACAGATACAGTACAGATACAGATACAGTACAGATACAGTACAGATACAGTACAGATACAGATACAGTACAGATACAGATACAGATACAGATACAGATACAGATACAGATACAGTACAGATACAGATACAGATACAGTACAGATACAGTACAGATACAGTACAGATACAGATACAGATGCAGATGCAGATGCAGATGCAGATGCAGATGCAGATGCAGATACAGATACAGTACAGATACAGTACAGATACAGATACAGATACAGATACAGATACAGATACAGATACAGATACAGATACAGATACAGATACAGTACAGATACAGATACAGATACAGATACAGTGCAGATACAGTACAGATGCAGATGCAGATGCAGATGCAGAACAGATGCAGATGCAGAACAGATGCAGATGCAGATGCAGATGCAGATGCAGAACAGATACAGATACAGATACAGATACAGATACAGATACAGATACAGTACAGATAAAGTACAGATACAGATACAGTACAGATACAGCGTTGGGTACTAGAGGAGAAAATACAAAAGCAGAAGTAATATCTATTGTGCTTTAGTGAGTTGAAGTCAACCAGTGTCAGTTATACTGGTACAGTGAGGGAAAAAAGTATTTGATCCCCTGCTGATTTTGTACCTTTGCCCATAGACAAAGAAATGATCAGTCTATAATTTTAATGGTAGGTTTATTTGAACAGTGAGAGACAGAATAACAACAAAAAAATCCAGAAAAACGCATGTCAAAAATGTTATAAATTGATTTGCATTTTAATGAGAGAAATAAGTATTTGACCCCTCTGCAAAACATGACTTAGTACTTGGTGGCAAAACCCTTGTTGGCAATCACAGAGGTCAGACGTTTCTTGTAGTTGGCCACCAGGTTTGCACACATCTCAGGAAGGATTTTGTCCCACTCCTCTTTGCAGATCTTCTCCAAGTCATTAAGGTTTCGAGGCTGACATTTGGCAACTCGAACCTTCAGCTCCCTCCACAGATTTTCTATGCGATTAATGTCTGGAGACTGGCTAGGCCACTCCAGGACCTTAATGTGCTTCTTCTTGTGCCACTCCTTTGTTGCCTTGGCTGTGTGTTTTGGGTCATTGTCATGCTGGAATACCCATCCACGACCCATTTTCAATGCCCTGGCTGAGGGAAGGAGGTTCTCACCCAAGATTTGACAGTACATGGCCCCGTCCATTGTCCCTTTGATGCGGTGAAGTTGTCCTGTCCCCTTAGCAGATAAACACCCCCAAAGCATAATGTTTCCACCTCCATGTTTGACGGTGGGGATGGTGTTATTGGGGTCATAGGCAGCATTCCTCCTCCTCCAAACACGGCGAGTTGAGTTGATGCCAAATAGCTCCATTTTGGTCTCATCTGACCACAACACTTTCACCCAGTTCTCCTCTGAATCATTCAGATGTTCATTGGCAAACTTCAGACGGGCCTGTATATGTGCTTTCTTGAGCAGGGGGACCTTGCGGGCGCTGCAGGATTTCAGTCCTTCACAGCGTAGTGTGTTACCAATTGATTTCTTGGTGACTATGGTCCCAGCTGCCTTGAGATCATTGACAAGATCCTCCCGTGTAGTTCAGGGCTGATTCCTCACCGTTCTCATGATCATTGCAACTCCATGAGGTGAGATCTTGCATGGAGCCCCAGGCCGAGGGAGATTGACAGTTATTTTGTGTTTCTTCCATTTGCGAATAATCGCACCAACTGTTGTCACCTTCTCACCAAGCTGCTTGGCGATGGTCTTGTAGCCCATTCCAGCCTTGTGTAGGTCTACAATCATGTCCCTGACATCCTTGGAGAGCTCTTTGGTCTTGGCCATGGTGGAGAGTTTGGAATCTGATTGATTGATTGCTTCTGTGGACAGGTGTCTTTTATACAGGTAACAAGCTGAGATTAGGAGCACTCCCTTTAAGAGTGTGCTCCTAATCTCAGCTCGTTACCTGTATAAAAGACACCTGGGAGCCAGAAATCTTTCTGATTGAGAGGGGGTCAAATACTTATTTCCCTCATTAAAATGCAAATCAATTTATAACATTTTTGACATGCGTTTTTCTGGATTTTGTTGTTGTTATTCTGTCTCTCACTGTTCAAATAAACCTACCATTAAAATTATAGACTGATAATTTCTTTGTCAGTGGGCAAACATACAAAATGTAGGGGATCAAATACTTTTTTCCCTCACTGTATAAACGATCATGTAGATGAGTGACTGTGTATTAGTTTATATATAATTAGTATTTCCTGTCTGTGCTGCCAGTATACATATTTGACCCCCTTCTACTTTTCACAGGATCTTTCTAAGTGACTGCCTGGCTGGGCTGCTGTGGAGAGACGGACTGGACTGGACGCACAGGTCAGTGCCTGGCTGGGCTGCTGTGGAGAGACGAACTGGACGGGACGCACAGGTCAGTGGCCCTGTCCCAAATGGTACCTTATTCCCTATATACTGCACTATACTGCACTATAGGGGATAGAGTGCAATTTAAAATCAAATCAAAATCAAATTTTATTGGTCACATACACTTGTTTAGCAGATGTTATTGCGGGTGTAGCGAAATGCTTGTGTTTCTAGCTCCGAGTAATATCTAACGAGTAATATCGAACAATTTCACAACATATACCCAATACACACAAATCTAAGTAAAGCAACGGAATTAAGAATATATAAATAAATATATGGACAAGCAATGTCAGAGCGGCATAGACTAAGATACAGTAGAATAGTATAGAATACAGTATATGCATATGAGATGAGTAATGCAAGATATGTAAACATTATTAAAGTGACTAGTGTTCCACTTATTAAAGTGGCCAGTGATTTCTAATATATGTCTATAGGCAGCAGCCTCTAATGTGCTAGTGAAGGCTATTTAACAGTCTGATGGCCTTGAGATAGAAGCTGTTTTTCAGTCTCTCGGTCCCAGCTTTGATGCACCTGAACTGACCTCGCCTTCTGGATGATAGCGGGGTGAACAGGCAGTGGCTCGGGTGGTTATGGTCCTTGATGATCTTTTTGGCCTTCCTGTGACATCGGGTGCTGTAGGTGTCCTGGAGGGCTGGTACTTTGCCCCCGGTGATGCGTTGCGCAGACCGCACCACCCTCTGGAGAGCCCTGCGGTTGCGGGCGGTGCAGTTGCCGTACCAGGTGGTGATACAGCCCGACAGGATGCTCTCAATTGTGCATCTGTAAACGTTTCTGAGGGTTTTAGGTGCCAAGCCAAATTTCTTCAGCCTTCTTCACCACACTGTCTGTGTGGGTGGACCATTTCAGTATGTCAGTGATGTGTACGCCGAGGAACTTGAAGCTTTCCACCTTCTCCACTGCGGTCCCGTCGATTTGGATAGGGGGGTGCTCCCTCTGCTGTTCCTGAAGTCCACGATCATCTTCTTTATTTTGTTGACGTTGAGTGAGAGGTTATTTTCCTGGCACCACACTCCCAGACCCCACACTTCCTCCCTGTAGGCTGACTCGTCATTGTTGGTAATCAGGCCTACTACTGTGTGTCGTCTGCAAACTTGATGACTGAGTTGGAGTCGTGCTTGGCCACACAGTCATGGGTGAACAGGGAGTACAGGAGGGGGCTGAGCACGCACCCTTGTGGGGCCCCAGTGTTGAGGATCAGCAAAGTGGAAGTGTTGTTTCCTACCCTCACCACCTGGGGGCGGCCCGTCAGGAAGTCCAGGACCCAGTCGCACAGGGCAGTGTTCAGACCCAGGGCCTCGAGCTTAATGATGAGCTTGGAGGGTACTATGGTGTTGAATGCTGAGCTATAGTCAATGAACAGCATTCTTACAGTGGCTTGCGAAAGTATTCACCCCACTTGGCATTTTTCCTATTTTGTTGCCTTACAATCTGGAATTAAAATTGATTTTGGGGGGGGGTTGTATCATTTGATTTACACAACATGCCTACCGCTTTGTAGATGCAAAAATAAAAATAAATTGTGAAACAAACAAGAAATAAGACAAATAAACTGAAAACTTGAGCGTGCATAACTATTGGGGGGCAAAGTCAATACTTTATAGAGCCACCTTTTACAGCAATTACGGCTGCAAGTCTCTTGGGGTATGTCTCTATAAGCTTGGCACGTCTAGCCACTGGGATTTTTGCCCATTCTTCAAGGCAAAACTGCTCCAGCTCCTTCAAGTTGGATGGGTTCTGCTGGTGTACAGCAATCTTTAAGTCATACCACAGATTCTCAATTGGATTGACATTCCAAGACATTTAAATGTTTCCCCTTAAACCACTCGAGTGTTGCTTTAGCAGTATGCTTAGGGTCATTGTCCTGCTGGAAGGTGAACCGCCGTCCCAGTCTCAAATCTCTGGAAGAATGAACCAGGTTTCCCTCAATAATTTCCCTGTATTTAGTGCCATCCATCATTCCTTCAATTCTGACCAGTTTCCCAGTCACTGCCGATGATAAACATCCCCACAGCATGATGCTGCCAACACCATGCTTCACTGTGGGGATGGTGTTCTCAGGGTGATGAGAGGTGTTGGGTTTGCGCCAGACATAGCGTTTTCCTTGATGGCCAAAAAGCTCAATTTTTGTCTCATCTGACAGAGTACTTTCTTCCATATGTTTGGGGAGTCTCCCACATGGCTTTTGGCGAACACCAAACGTGTTTGCTTATTCTTTTCTTTAAGCAATGGCTTTTTTCTGGCCACTCTTCCGTAAAGCCCAGCTCTGTGGAGTGTACGGCTTAAAGTGGTCCTATGGACAGATACTCCACTCTCCGCTGTGGAGGTTTGCAGCTCCTTCAGGGTTATCTTTGGTGTCTTTGTTGCCTCTCTGATTAATGCCCTCCTTGCCTGGTCCATGAGTTTTGGTGGGCGGTCCACTCTTGGCAGGTTTGTTGTGGTGCCATATTCTTTCAATTTTTTAGTAATGGATTTAATGGTGCTCCGTGGGATGTTGAAAGTTTCTGAAATGTTTGTATAACCCAACCCTGATCTGTACTTCTCCACAACTTTGTCCCTGACCTGTTTGGAGAGCGCCTTGGTCTTCATGGTGCTGCTTGCTAGGTGGTGCCCCTTGCTTAGTGGTGTTACTTTTGCAAGGCACTGTACATAGGTATTCCTCTTGTCCAGATGGGATAAGGCAGTGTGCAGTGTGATGGCGATTGCATCGTCTGTGGATCTATTGGGGCGGTAAGCAAATTGAAGTGGGTCTAGGGTGACAGGTAAGGTAGAGGTGATATGATCCTTGACTAGTCTCTCAAAGCACTTCATGATGACATAAGGGAGTGCTACAGGGCGATAGTCATTTAGCCTTGCGAGGGTTAACACGCTTAAATGTCTTACTCACGTCGGCCATGGAGAAGGAGAGCCCACAGTCCTTGGTAGCGGGCCGCGTCGGTGGCACTGTATTATCCTCAAAGCGGGCGAAGGCGGTGTTTAGCTTGTCCGGAAGCAAGACGTCGGTGTCTGCGATGTGGCTGGTTTTCCTTTTGATGTCCGTGATTGTCTGTAGACCCTGCCACATACGTCTCGTGTCTGAGCCGTTGAATTGCGACTCCACTTTGTCCCTATACTGACGTTTTGCCTGTTTGATTGCATTGCGGAGGGAATAACTACACTGTTTGTATTCTGCCATATTCCCAGTCACCTTGCCGTGGTTAAATGCGGTGGTTCTGGCTTTCAGTTTTGCGCGAATGCTGCCATCTGTCCACGGTTTCTGGTTAGGGTAGGTTTTAATAGTCACAGTGGGACACATACAATGTTTCATAATGCAGCCCAATGTGACATGACTCTGGTAAGACCAGTGGTTGGTGTTTACATTGAAACCAGAGTATCGAAATATACAGAAGAGAAGATATATGTAACGGCCCAGTCCAGGGCTGTAGTAGGTTGGCAGTTGGCACCACCCTTGGGCCTCTCGCTGTCCGTGTAACTCAGTTGGTAGAGCATGACGCTTGCAACGCCAGGGTTGTGGGTTCGATTCCCACGGAGGATCAGTATGAAAAAAAAAGTATGGAAATGTATGTACTCACTACTGTAAGTCGCTCTGGATAAGAGCGTCTGCTAAATGACTAAAATGTCAATGTTATACAATCTTATACAACGCCTAGCCAGTGGCAGTCAAGGAGGACAGGAATAAAACAAATGATAGTGGACCGAAATGAAATTACCAGGGGAGAGGGAAAAGTCTGCCTGTTAACCCCAAATGGTATGATACATAGAGAGGCTTTCCCAAAGGAGAAAAGCAGCCATTTTCAGTGTCTGTAAAGGGTTGTGTAATGTATAGTATATATGACACACTGTGTAAGGCTACGCACGGGCCTATTATAAGTGTTTATTTTGGACTATATGGGTTCAAACAAACATTTATTTAAAAAACTTCTGTAATCAGTCTTGAAGACCCACAGAGAGAGTGAGTCCCCTCCTCCTCTCCTCCAGTCATCCCCCTCTCCTCCAGTCATCCCCCTCTCCTCCAGTCATCCCCCTCTCCTCCATTCATCCCCCTCTCCTCCAGTCATCCCCCTCTCCTCCATTCATCCCCCTCTCCTCCAGTCATCCCCCTCTCCTCCAGTCATCCCCCTCTCCTCCAGTCATCCCCCTCTCCTCCAGTCATCCCCCTCTCCTCCAGTCACTGCCACTGAGGCATTTGGTTCACGTGGGATAGAATCACTAACTACACCGCTATGGCACTAACTACACCGCTATGGCACTAACTACACCGCTATGGCACTAACTACACCGCTATGGCACTAACTACACCGCTATGGCACTAACTACACCGCTATGGCACTAACTACACCGCTATGGCACTCCATATGGGCCGTGGAGAAAGGGTCAGCATGAGGAAAAACGGTTTTAGACATCGTAGGATATATTAATATACCTATAGCATTAATATACCTATAGCATTTCAACCACGGATCACTGGAAGTGTCATATTTGATAGCCTAGGCAGATTAATCTCACGAGCCCTCCGTTCAGAGTAAATAACGAATTAATGCAGCAGACTTACTTGAGAAATGATGCTTGTTAACAAGGACTGCTCTGTTGGGGGGAGAGGTGTGTGTGTGAGAGAGAGAGAGAGGGGTGGGGGTGGAAAGAGAGAGAGAGACAGACAGACAGAGAGAGAGCGAGAGAGAGAGCGCGAGAGAGAGAGAGAGAGAGAGAGAGAGAGAGAGAGAGAGAGAGAGAGAGAGAGAGAGAGAGAGAGAGAGAGAGAGAAAAGGGTGTGTAGGCACTGGGTTTAACTTTGGTGCGCTGCAGGAAAAGTGAGCTGCTGTCGGCAGCGTGTGCTTGTGTTGGCGTTTACACGGGAATGTGCCTGGCTCGTACGAGCTGGCCGCAACGTGCATTGAATTACACAGTGGTGTGGGACTCTGACTGACTGAGGGACTCTACTGTGCAGAGCTGCATCAGACCTGTCCCTGCAACTACAAGGATAAAAAACTTACATTCTCATGAGTTTTATATTGATTACATGAATTGATTAATGGATATAAGTATTTCTTTCATAACATTGGTTATTTTAAATTGACTTTCCTAAAGGAATAGGATTCCTGTTAAGAATGCGAAACAACAGCCCTGCATGAGGCGATTGCATCATTCCCTATCAGCATGCTTTGTAGGAGCCTAACAATCAACAGTTAAAGCCTGGAGTCCACTGTAAGGGCTCAGACAACAATAGTGTTTGCTGGACAAGAGTACTTAACATCTCTGAACGTAATTTGCGAACCGATTTAGAATCGTGTGAATTTTTTTGGCAGTCAGATGTTTACAGCGGGTGGTCCCTAAAACACAGCAAACTGAATGATCGGCAGTTGAACGCTAGATCCACATTACTTGCGATGTGTTCGAGCCTTAAAGTGGTTGCCATTAATTTCACAGTATCTTACAGGCAGCTAAGTGGCGTAGTAAAATGCTGTATTTCATATTACAATACTATACAATTGACTGCATTATACTTAAGCAATAAGGCCCGAGGGGGTGTGGTATATGGTCAATATACCACAGCTAAGGGCTGTTCTTAGGCACGACTCAAAGTGGTGTGCTTGGATACAGCCCTTAGCCGTGGTATACTGGCCATATACCACAAACCCCCGAGGTGCCTTATTGCTATTATAAACTGGTTAGCAACTTAATTAGAGCAGTAAAAATACATGTTTTGTAATACCCCTGGTATAGTCTGATATACCACTGCTGTCAGCCTTTCAGCATTCAGGGCTCGAATCACCCGGGTTTATAATGTAAAATAGTAAATGCTACTTTAATCGGAATGAATGACTAAATGAATTAATGAATGAATGGATGAATGAAATTCATTGAGGGGAGGGGTTTGTATTTCACAGTATTTTACTGTAATTACAAGGGATTGGTGCAAGCAGGTTGGCCACTTGATAAAGTATTTACACATTACAGCATATTAATGAATATTTTGTGTTTTATATCACTTGCACTTCTAGAGGCCTTAACAAAGGCTTCCAAACAGGGCAAAATAGACCAAAACGACATGGCAAAATGCTCAACCATTTAATTTAAGACTTACTGCCACTCTAATCTGGCCCCTATACATTTTAAATTGATGGGGCACTATAACCACATAGGCACGACTCAAAATATGTTAATGAGCCAGAAACAACAATACCATGCACCCACTAGTGGTCAAAGGGTTTTTGGTGCTCCAAAGATACAGTAAGGCACTGTATTCTGGGGGGTGAAATTACAGCACCATTCGAAATACAGCAATTATCCCATAATGCACCATCATTTACAATATGCTGCAGTTAAATTTTTCAGAGGTTTTTTTTTTGTTGACTGTTGATAATAGCTAAAATTACCTTATAAATGACAGTTTTCCATTACAGTGTAGCCTAGGCTCTATTTCACATGATAATCACTAAACTGTGGTAGCCTGCTCATAGGCTAAGTAATTTTGCCAAGTTTGTTTCATTTAAATGCAAAACGCATACTGGTTGCCAATGGATCGGCTGGATGTTGGCTAACTTTGAACCAAGCACATTGTATCGAGCATACCCGGAAAAACACACACACACACACACACACACACACACTCACATACAAACACACACACACACACACACCTAGAGACGCTGCCATATACATTACCTATCATGGCCTACCTTGTGCCTATCTATTAATAGTTTACTAACATATTGAATTTCTGTCTCCCTGTATTTACAATATATCCACTTTCTGGATCATCTGAAAAGGTAATCTCATCCATGATAAACCAAGTATTTCAGTCAAGAAACAGATGAATGCAGACGGAAAGAGTGTGAGAGAGAGAGAGAGAGAGCCCTTCGAATTGAATTGAATTGAGAGAGAACGAACGTTTTCCTCTCTCTAAAATCCACAGCGCGGAGAGCACGCGCACACACGCATGCGGTCCCGCTCGCGCAAATGTGTCCCACTGATCAGTATTCTGATAACACATCATTTCAACATCGACCCACTTCCCATACCAAGTCCGTCAGCATTCTCTCTCTCTCTCTGTCTCTCTCTGTATGTGCGTGTGTGTGTGTGCGCGCCTTTGTGTGCTCTTTCTTACCTGTGTTCTGCAGAGACATACGTCCTTTCTGGCCGGTCTGTTTCTCTGACGGGTTGTCATGAACATCGATATTATCCAATCCCACCACTTGCTCCAAAACTGACAAAACCAGCAACGCTATTGCAAATTTGACCAACATTTCTGCCTCTATCTGTGAAGACCAGTAGGTACCTGTGCTGAAGTCTGCCTTCCCTCTGCTCTGAAACAATGATGCAGTGTTGTATCGGAAACGCGCCAGACCAACCAGCCAGTCTGCTCTCTGTCTGTCTGTGGTAACTCAGTATCACTCACCGCTGTAGACTGTTTTCAGGCAGGCAGCGCAGAGAGAGAGACAGAAAGATAGAGTGAGCGCTGGGACCGCAGGGATGCTGCCTATATTTCCCAGAGCCCGGGCGGGTCGTCAATTTAGATGGAGTCAAGCAGGTGTTATCAGCCAAGCTCAGCGACCAATCAGAGACGCAGACATCCACGTCCAAGGTTGAGAGGGGAGTGTCCAGTGAAAGTTCCGTCTTGCCATAAAAGCTCCTCTTTGTAAAAAAAAGTGTATATGAGTCGGTGGTTATTTACTAGTTTTTGGCTAAAAAAACGGTGTCTCTTGTTGCTTGCATAGGAGTAAGGAAATAATTTGCAGCAGATGTAAACAGACCTGTTAGAATCATGTTGGCATGCCAACAGCTATTAGCCTACAATGTAATAACATATAATGATATTACCTGGACACATCTGTTGTGGTTAGATTTATGTAATACTTTGAATAACATATTGGTGGATACATGGGAAAACATTATTGGCAAACATATTTTCCCACAACATATGAGGAAACAGTGTATTATATTGTTCCCAGCACTAGCCTTACTCTATTTGGGCTCCAATATATTTGCTGTGTTATTACATGTTTATATTTATGAATTTGTTGTTTATTGCAGTTGCACTATCCACTATGCCTATATGCATGCACGTTTCCTAATGGATCAGTAAAGTATTAACTCATGCATGTGCACACTGTCAGTGCATCCTCTCCAAGAGAAACTGTAGCTTAGTAAGAGTCAGGGTGAAGGATTCTGAACAGATTGTCAAACTACATGCATACAGTACAGGACATACTCTTCTTGCCCCAGTTTCACTGAATTCACTCCTTTTATGGACAGTCAGTCAGTGGACTCCTGGTCCGTGCAGGTGTTGGTGTTGTCCTGGAGGTTCTGAACTGGAGGAGGCAGGAACTGGAGAGGCACGGTGGGATTCTCATCAAACACACACACTGGGAGATCCATAGCCGAGGCTGGCTGGTATGGTGCACCATCATGCCAGGGCCAGGACAATAAGGGAAGAGAGGAGGAAAGGAGGAGGAGAAGAGAGGATAAGAGGAGGTGAAAAGGAAAGGGAGGAGAGGATAAGAGGAAAGTGGATGGCAGGACAGTGACAGGCTGGTAACGTTTGGCAGGGATTGCATCATTCGGAAGCCACCCCCTACAGGCAGACCAAACACAGAAACACAGTGTGTGGTGGTGGTGGTGGTGATGTGCGGACGTGTTTAACCATCACCCATGGTAGGTGTGTGTGTGTGTATGTGTTTAACTATAGTAGGACCAGAAGTCCCCACAATAATAGTAAATGAACAAGAATTTGACCAACTGGGGGCATTTTGCTAGTTCCCACAAGGAAAAATGTTATTTCTAGGTTAGAATTAGTGTTAGGGTTAGAATTAGGGTTAGGAGTTAAAGGTTAGGATTAGGGTTACGAGTTCTGTTTAGGGTTAGGGAAAATATGATTTTGAATGGGAATCAATTATGTTAGGGCTAGGGACTTTTTGACAGCACCCCTTTTGATTTGAAATAAATCTTCCATACACATTTGACCATTGTAGAAGTGCTCAGAACGTGACTTTTTGGACCTGAATACCATGCCAAAACATTCAAGAGATAAAGGTGCTCAAAGTTGACTCATTTTGCATACCCCACCATACCATGAGACATCCATCTCTTCATCACTGGAAAATATAAATATAATTTAAAAGCTTACAAACAGGGTTTTCAAACTATTTTTTAATTTGAAAAATCATTTTTAACCTTTAACCTCAATTAAATGCGTAAACTCCGATTTGTTTTCATATTAGCATATGTTGTAGCTTAGACCCTATTTCACATCATCTGAGGTTTTTGTGTTGTGCCCACCATCAGTTGAGACACAACATGCTCTTGAATACAGGGTGGGTGTCATGTTTTGGCTGATAAATGTACTAAAATGGGAATAGAATTGAAATATCAACTTTCAAATGGTACCACAAATATGGTTGGAGGTCCACACATCAGAGAATGTTGACTTGAATGGGAATATCTGTTGTTTTAAATTACACTGTCAATCCTCCACAGGAAACCTACTGAAATCATCTAAATATATAGAATAGAATAGACATGACCATTTAAGTTGACATTCGACGTGGGTGGATTGGCGGTCATCTTTGTGTTAGTAATTAGAAGTTAAACATTCAATTAAATTTCAATTTCAGTGGTGTACCAGCTAAATTGCGGTGGTCTGAAGGGATAGGTCCATTCTATGAATTATATTTCTATGATTGAAATGACACCCACCCTGTATTCAAGAGCATGTTGTGTCTCAACCAATGGCAGGCACAACACAAAAAACTCAGATTAGGTGAAATAGGGCCTAAACTACAACATGTGCAAATATGTATATTTTTTAATAGGAGTTTATGCATTTTTAGATAATTAACGTTAATGGTTTTACAACAATAAAATAGTTTGACAACACTGTTTGTAAGCTTTTAAATGATTTCAACCTCAACCGTTTATCTTTTCCAGTAATGAAGACATGTTTCATGGCAGGGTATGCAAAATGGGTCAACTTTGAGCACCTTTCTCTCCTGAATGTTTTGGTATTCAGGTCCAAAACATCACTTTCTGACCACTTCTTCTATGGACAAACATGTATGGAAAGTTTAGTTTAAACCAAAAGGGATGCTGCCAAAAAGTGATTGAATTCAAATGGATTTAACCATGAGGAATGTTGGTCCAAAGTTGCATACCAGCTACCAGCTATATGCCAATATGCTCCAGACCACTTGGCAGAGGCAGTGATGTGATTTTATATAGGCTGCAGTGATAGGCTACTGCCACTAGCCAATAGGCTACTCGGCCCACCACTTTGACTAGCCCCAAATATACAGTGGGGAAAAAAAGTATTTAGTCAGCCACCAATTGTGCAAGTTCTCCCACTTAAAAAGATGAGAGAGGCCTGTAATTTTCGTCATAGGTACACGTCAACTATGACAGACAAAATGAGATTTCTTTTCTCCAGAAAATCACATTGTAGGATTTTTTATGAATTTATTTGCAAATTATGGTGGAAAATAAGCATTTGGTCAATAACAAAAGTTTCTCAATACTTTGTTATATACCCTTTGTTGGCAATGACACAGGTCAAACGTTTTCTGTAAGCCTTCACAAGGTTTTCACACACTGTTGCTGGTATTTTGGCCCATTCCTCCATGCAGATCTCCTCTAGAGCAGTGATGTTTTGGGGCTGTCGCTGGGCAACACAGACTTTCAACTCCCTCCAAAGATTTTCTATGGGGTTGAGATCTGGAGACTGGCTAGGCCACTCCAGGACCTTGAAATGCTTCTTACGAAGCCACTCCTTCGTTGCCCGGGCGGTGTGTTTGGGATCATTGTCATGCTGAAAAACCCAGCCACGTTTCATCTTCAATGCCCTTGCTGATGGAAGGAGGTTTTCACTCAAAATCTCACGATACATGGCCCCATTCATTCTTTCCTTTACACGGATCAGTCGTCCTGGTCCCTTTGCAGAAAAACAGCCCCAAAGCATGATGTTTCCACCACCATGCTTCACAGTAGGTATGGTGTTCTTTGGATGCAACTCAGCATTCTTTGTCCTCCAAACACGACGAGTTGAGTTTTTACCAAAAAGTTATATTTTGGTTTCATCTGACCATATGACATTCTCCCAATCCTCTTCTGGATCATCCAAATGCACTCTAGCAAACTTCAGACGGGCCTGGACATGTACTGGCTTAAGCAGGGGGACACGTCTGGCACTGCAGGATTTGAGTCCCTGGCGGCGTAGTGTGTTACTGATGGTAGGCTTTGTTACTTTGGTCCCAGCTCTCTGCAGGTCATTCACTAGGTCCCCCCGTGTGGTTCTGGGATTTAGCCCCAGATCGAGGGAGATTATCAGTGGTCTTGTATGTCTTCCATTTCCTAATAATTGCTCTCACAGTTGATTTCTTCAAACCAAGCTGCTTACCTATTGCAGATTCAGTCTTCCCAGCCTGGTGCAGGTCTACAATTTTGTTTCTGGTGTCCTTTGACAGCTCTTTGGTCTTGGCCATAGTGGAGTTTGGAGTGTGACTGTTTGAGGTTGTGGACAGGTGTCTTTTATACTGATAACAAGTTCAAACAGGTGCCATTAATACAGGCAATGAGTGGAGGACAGAGGAGCCTCTTAAAGAAGAAGTTACAGGTCTGTGAGAGCCGGAAATCTTGCTTGTTTGTAGGTGACCAAATACTTATTTTCCACCATCATTTGCAAATAAATTCATTAAAAATCCTACAATGTGATTTTCTGGATTTATTTTTCTCAATTTGTCTGTCATAGTTGACGTGTACCTATGATGAAAATTACAGGCCTCTCTCATCTTTTTAAGTGGGAGATCTTGCACAATTGGTGGCTGACTAAATACTTTTTTCCCCCACTGTAATAAACAAGTAATTGAGATTTATATTGCACTGCGTGCTATCTGTTGTTTTTGCCAAATGTGTCAAGCAACGTTTTATGCGTGGGGGTTCGGGTTTTTCCTAATAAGCTCCGATATTTAGTCTGGCCATGCAATCACATGCACATTTAGATTCTACCGCATCTCATCCCTCGTGGGAGAGAGCATCGTCTTCTAATTGTTAACCAAAGTTATGATGATCATGATCATGCCACGACTCAGAAATATTCCCGTCTGGTTGGATTATTTATCGTTTTAAATTGGCCTGCAGTGCAGCGAGCGGGATAAATCGTGCTAAATTGACCACATCTGTGGAATAAACGGAACGAGATGCAGCCTGGCCATCTCCAGGAATTCAGAGCCGCTGAGAAATAGTCGTTTTGGCGAAGTTCCTGCTAAAGCTGAAAATAGCCCGGAGAGACTCACAGACAGAGAGAGCAGTGGTAAGGTTTTACTCGGAAGCCACACGAATCCGAACGGAATGAGATGAGCAACGGGAATCCCGAGACGTGTTATGATGATAAATAGATGAACGGAAGAATTGAGAATAAGCAGACTAGCCAACTCTCCTCTTTAACCTACATCACCGCTTTAAACGACAGTGTGCTTATTCTTTCTCTCTGAAAACAAAACATTGCCTACTGTAGCCTATGAAACGTTACATAGGTTATATCCTAACATTATTAAACACCATAACAGTGACATAAAATGATCCATCTCTCAAGGAGCGGTGGGTGCGTGAGTGATCACTTTTGGAAACAGTGTTGGTGTTGTGTATCTAGTGTTCATTGCCCTACGCTCCCGGCCCGCTGCCTGTAGGTTGGCTGTCGGTACCACCGTTTGGAATCTCCTTCTGAATCCAGGTCTGTCCAAACCCTACGGATTCTGCGAACACACCCTCGATCTAGGCCAATCAGCGCAGAGCAGGACACGGTAGGCTGGTAATGGTGGGTATCACCGAGCGCGGGAGCAGACTGGCGCGCGGATGGTAGGCCACAACCAGGCATGTATTTAGCGCTTCTCAGATCTCAGGAAAGACAGACTGCAGGTATGTCCAGATTGTGTCATTTATTAGGCCTGTTCACAATGATTATATATATGTAGCCTACGTTGTCTTTATTCTGTTCTACAGTGACATAACGCTTTCTAGTTTTAAACCCAATGCATGGGCATGAGTCAGACCAATATACCCACTGGGTTCAACGTAATTTTATTGAAATTACGTGGAAACAATTATTCAACCAGTATGTGCCCAGTGGGTAGCCGAGGAAGCTACATGTATACTGAACAAAAATATAAATGCAACATGCAACAATAAAGATTTTACTGAGTTACAGTTCATATAAGGAAATACCTTAAAAAAAATAAAGGTATAGGCGTGGATCAGAAAACATGTCAGTATCTGGTGTCACCATTTGCCTCATGCAGCGCGACACATCTCCTTAGCATAGAGTTGATCAGGCTGTTGATTGTGGCCTGTGGAATGTTGTCCCACTCCTCTTCAATGGCTGTGCGAAAATGCTGGATATTGGCGGGAACTTGAACATGCTGTCGTACACGTCGACCGAGAGCATCCCAAACATGCTCAATGGGTGACATGTCTGGTGAGTATGCAGGCCATGGAAGAACTGGGACATTTTTAGCTTCCAGGAATTGTGTACAGATCCTAGCTACATGGGGCCGTAAATGTTCTCACATGCACAGCATAAGCCTCTGACGGTTTAGCGGTTGGTTTGATGTCACAGAGAGTGGTCTGTCTGTCTGTCTCTGTACTATTTCAATAACACACAATTCTCATTTATCGTGTTTATGTCGCTCATTTTGACGTGGCCCCTTTGCAGTGACACAGTCCAGAAAGTGGAGAAGAATGCTTTGAGTACAATAACACTGATGAGCTGTGGCTGGTGGTGTGTGTGTGTGTGTGTGTGTGTGTGTGTGTGTGTGTGTGATGTGTTGTTTAAGGGTATGGAGACAGATAAAATCCATGCAGTATGAGTCAAACCCCCATCATGAAACCACACCATGAGGAGCAGTGTGTGTGTGTGTGTGTGTGTGTGTGTGTGTGTGTGTGTGTGTGTGTGTGTGTGTTCAAGTTTTAATGTCACGTGCACAAGTGCAGTGAAATGCCTTTCTTGCAAGCTCTAAACCCAACAATAAAGTAATCAATATCAATGTAGTACTAAAAATAACAAGGTAGAACAAAAACACACAAGAAATAAACATAAGAAATAAGAACAACATGAGAAGGTAAGAAGCTATATACAGGGTCAGTTCCAATACCATATTTACAATGTGCAGAGATACTCGAGTGATAGAGGTAGATATGCATAGGGTTAAGGTGACTAGGCATCAGGATATATGATAAACAGAGTAGCAGCAGCGTATATGATGATTGTACAGTGCATTCGGAAAGTATTCAGACCCCTTGACCTTTTCCACATTTTGTTACGTTACAGCCTTATTCTAAAATTGATTAAATTGTTATTTTTCCTCATCAATCTACACACAATACTCCAGAATGACAAAGCAAAAACACGTTTTTAGAAATGTTAGCAAATTTATTAAAAATACAAAACTGAAATCACATTTACATAAGTATTCAGACCCTTTACTCAGTACTTTGTTGAAGCACCTTTGGCAGCGATTACAGCCTCGAGTCTTCTTGGGTATGACGCTACAAGCTTAGCACAGCTGTATTTGGGGAGTTTCTCCCATTCTTCTCTGCAGATCTTCTCAAGTTCTGTCAGGTTGGATGGGGAGCGTCGCTGCACAGCTATTTTCAGGTCTCCAGAGATGTTCGATCGGGTTCAAGTCCGGGCTCTGGCTGGGCCACTCAAGGACATTCAGAGACTTTTCCCAAAGCCACTCCTGCGTTGTCTTAGCTGTGTGCTTAGGGTCGTTGTCCTGTTGGAAGGTGAACCTTCGCCCCAGGCTTAGGTCCTGAGCACTCTGGAGCAGGTTTTCATCAAGGATCTCTATGTACTTTGCTCCGCTCATCTTTCCCTCGATCCTGAATTGTCTCCCAGTCCCTGCCGCTGAAAAACATTCCCACAGCATGATGCTGCCACCCCCATGCTTCAACATAGGGATGGACCCAGGTTTCCTCCAGATGTGACGCTTGACATTCAGGCCAAAGAGTTCAATCATGCTTTCATCAGACGAGATAATCTTGTTTCTCATGGTCTGAGAGTCCTTTAGGTCCCTTTTGGCAACTCCAAGCGGGCTGTCATGTGCCTTTTACTAAGGAGTGGCTTCCGTTTGGCCACTCTACCATAAAGGCCTGATTGGTGGAGTGCTGCAGAGATGGTTGTCCTTCTGGAAGGTTCTCCCATCTCCACAGAGGAACTGTAGCTCTGTCAGAGTGACCATCGGGTTCTTGGTCATCTCCCTGACCAAGGCCCTTCTCCCCCGATTGCTCAGTTTGGCCGGGAGGCCAGCTCTAGGAAGAGTCTTGGTGGTTCCAAACAGACCACTGTGTTCTTGGGGACCTTCAATGCTGCAGAAATGTTTTTGTACCCTTCCCCAGATCTGTGTCTTGACACAATCCTGTCTCGGAGCTCTACGAACCTCATGGCTTGGTTTTTGCTCTGACATGCACTGTCAACAGTGGGACCTTATATAGACAGTTGTGTGCCTTTCCAAATAATGTCCAATCAATTGAATTTACCACAGATGGACTCCAATCAAGTTGTAGAAACATCTCAAAGATGATCGATGGAAACAGGATGCACCTGATCTAAATTTCGAGTCTCATAGCAAAGGGTCTGAATACTTATGTAAATAAGGTATTTCTGTTTTTAAATTTTTATAAATGTGTAAACATTTATACAAACCTGTTTTCGCTTTGTCATTATGGGGTATTGTGTGTAGATTGCTGAGGATTTATATTTATTTAATCCATTTTATAATAAGGCTGTAAAGTAACAAAATGTGGAAAAAGTCAAGGGGTCTGAATACTTTCCGAAGGCACTGTAGGTATTCCTCTTATTTAGGTGGGTTAGGGCAGTGTGGAGTGCAATTGAGATGGCGTCGTCTATGGATCTGTCGAGGCAATATGCAAATTGGAGTGGGTCTAGGGTGTCTGGGATGATGGAGTTGATGTGTGCCATAACCAGCCTTTCAAAGCACTTAAGGATTACAGATGTGAGTGCTACAGGGCGGTAGTCATTGTGGATGAAGCCTTAGAGTTCTTGGGAGCAAGAATAATGGTGGACAGTGTAAGACATGTGGGGATTACAGACTGGGACAAGAAGAGGTTGAAAATGACAGTGAATACAGTCGTGGTCAAACGTTTTGAGAATGACACAAGTCTTCACTAAGTTTGCTGCTTCAGTGTTTTTAGATATTTTTGTCAGATGTTACTATGGGATACTGAAGTATAATTACAAGCATTCCATAAGTGTCAAAGGCTTTTATTGACAATTACATTAAGTTTATGCAAAGGGTCAATATTTGCAGTGTTGACCCTTCTTTTTCAAGACCTCTGCAATCCGCCCTGGCATGCTGTCAATTAACTTCTGGGCCACATCCTGACTGATGGCAGCCCATTCTTGCATAATCAATGCTTGGAGTTTGTCAGAATTTGTGGGCTTTTGTTTGTCCACCCGCCTCTTGAGGATTGACCACAAGTTCTCAATGGGATTAAGTTCTGGGGAGTTTCCTGGCCATGGACCCAACATTTCGATGTTTTGTTCCCCGAGCCACTTAGTTATCACTTTTGCCTTATGGCAAGGTGCTCCATCATGCTGGAAAAGGCATTGTTCGTCACCAAACTGTTCTTGGATGGTTGGGAGAAGTTGCTCTCGGAGGATGTGTTGGTACCATTCTTTATTCATGGCTGTGTTCTTAGGCAAAATTGTGAGTGAGCCCACTCCCTTGGCTGAGAAGCAACCCCATATATGAATGGTCTCAGGATGCTTTACTGTTGGCATGACACAGGACTGATGGTAGCGCTCACCTTGTCTTCTCCGGACAAGCTTTTTTCCAGATGCCCCAAACAATCGGAAAGGCGATTCATCAGAGGAAATGACTTTACCCCAGTCCTCAGCAGTCCAATCCCTGTACCTTTTGCAGAATATCAGTCTGTCCCTGATGTTTTTCCTGGAGAGAAGTGGCTTCCTCGCTGCCCTTCTTGACACCAGACCATCCTCCAAAAGTCTTCGCCTCACTGTGTGTGCAGATGCACTCACACCTGCCTGCTGCCATTCCTGAGCAAGTTCTGCACTGGTGGTGCCCTATCCCGCAGTTGAATCAACTTTAGGAGACGGTCCTGGCGCTTGCTGGACTTTCTTGGGCGCCCTGAAGGCTTCTTCACAACAATTGAACCTCTCTCCTTGAAGTTCTTGATGATCCGATAAATGGTTGAGTTAGGTGCAATCATACTAGCAGCAATATCCTTGCCTGTGAAGCCCTTTTTGTGCAAAGCAATGATGACGGCATGCGTTTCCTTGCAGGTGTCCATGGTTAACAGAGGAAGAACAATGATTTCAAGCACCACCCTCCTTTTAAAGCTTCCAGTCTGTTATTCTAACTCAATCAGCTTGACAGAGTGATCTCTGGCATTGTCCTCGTCAACACTCCCACCTGTGTTAACGAGAGAATCACTGACATGATGTCAGCTGTTCCTTTTGTGGCAGGGCTGAAATGCAGTGGAAATGTTTTTTTGGGGATTAAGTTCATTTTCATGGCAAAGAGGGACTTTGCAATTAATTGCAATTTATCTGATCACTCTTCTTAACATTCTGGAGTATATGAAAATTGCCATCATAAAAACTGAGGCAGCAGACTTTGTGAAAATGTATATTTCTGTCATTCTCAACATTTTTGACCATGACTGTATGCCTTCCAGCTGTTCAGCGCATGCTCTGAGAACGCGCCCTGGAATACCGTCCAAGTGTTGACCTGATTAAAGTCAGAGTGTTGACCTGATTAAAGACCTTACTCACGTCGGCCTAAGAGACCAATTTCACCCAGTCCTCTGGGTCGGTTGGGGCCCTCACACACGGCATGGTGTTATTGTCGAAGCATGCATAAAATGCATTGAGTTTGTCTGATAGAGAGGCATGGTTGGGCAGATCACAGCTGGGTCTTCCTTTGTAATCCGTAATGGACTGTAGCCCCTGCCACATGTGGCGGGCATCAGAGCCTGTGTAATATGATTCCACCTTATTTCTATATTGTCCTTTTGCTCGTTTGATGACTCTGCGGAGGTCTTAGCGGGACTTCTTGTACTTGTTCCTGTCCTCAGCCGTAGCCTCGGGGTTGTGTGCGATAGCCCTGTGTGCGGTAGCCCTGTCCTTTAGTTTACCTCGTTGTTAATCCACAGCTTTTGATTGGGGAAGCAGCGAACCTTCACTGTGGGAACAACATCGCCAATTCATTTCCCAATGAAGCCGGTGACGGAGGTGGTTAGCTCGTCAATGTTATTGGCAGAGTCTCTGAACATATTCCAATCAGCGCTAGCAGTCCTGTAGCGTTACCTCTGATTCTGATTACCATTTCTCAACGGAGCCAGTCACAGGTACTTCCTGTTTGAGCTTCTGCATGTAAACAGAAACCAGGAATACGGAGCCATGATCTGATTTGCCGAATGGGGGACAAGGGAAGGCGTTGTATGCTTGCTTGTGGGTAGAGTAACAGTGGTCTAAGACTTTATCGCCCCTAGTGGCCAAGGAGACGTGTTAATGGATGTTGGGCATTACGTGTCTTTGCTTTGCTAAAGATTGATGTTGAAAAATCCATAGGGGCTGATTCACTTGATCCCTTCTCACTGCAGTACAGACTGATATTAAATCCATAGGGGCTGATTCACTTGATCCCTTCTCACTGCGGTACAGACTGATATTAAATCCATAGGGGCTGATTCACTTGATCCCTTCTCACTGCAGTACAGACTGATACTAAATCCATAGGGGCTGATTCACTTGATCCCTTCTTACTGCAGTACAGACTGATATTAAATCCATAGGGGCTGATTCACTTGTTCTCTTCTCACTGTAGTACAGACTGATATTAAATCCATAGGGGCTGATTCACTTGATCCCTTCTTACTGCAGTACAGACTGATATTAAATCCATAGGGGCTGATTCACTTGATCCCTTCTTACTGCAGTACAGACTGATATAAATCCATAGGGGCTGATTTACTTGATCTCTTCTCACTGCAGTACAGACTGATATTCAATCCATAGGGGCTGATTCACTTGATCCCTTCTTACTGCAGTACAGACTGATATTAAATCCATAGGGGCTGATTCACTTGATCCCTTCTTACTGCAGTACAGACGGATATTAAATCCATAGGGGCTGATTCACTTGATCCCTTCTTACTGCAGTACAGACTGATATTAAATCCATAGGGGCTGATTCACTTGATCCCTTCTTACTGCAGTACAGACTGATATTAAATCCATAGGGGCTGATTCACTTGATTCCTTCTCACTGCAGCTCTGTGTACCACTTATCGCAGAACCATTGACCTATATTTTTTACTTGACAATTGTTCTGGTGTTATCCCTAAGCTCTGGAAAGCGGCACATGTCCTCCCCCTACATAAAGGAGGAGATGCTTCCGACTTAGATAACTACTGTTGTCACGTTTTATAATGATGGTGCAGGAATACGTAATAGGATTTTTTATTTCTCTACCCAACATAAGGTACGTCATGAAAAACGACGGGGACGAAGCCCAAAACAAACACATATATATATATATAACACAGGGATGTAACCCAAACAAAAGAGTGAGGTGTAAACCTCTAAATAATACTTGGGATGAGACCCATAATAACAAGTGCACAATTACACGGTATGTAAACCGTAATACAATGTACAGTAACACGTAGCATAAAAGCCGATACAACAGAGCACAGGTACTCACGAGACCAACGGACATGGGACAATAATCGACAAGGACAATGGGGAACAGAGAGCACGTATATACACATACTAATCAGGGTGAATGGGAACCAGGTGTGGGTAATGAGACAAGACAGTCCGTGGTTGGTGGTAATGATCCAGGTCAGTGACACCTAGAAGGCCGGTGACGTAGAGCTCCGGAGCTGGTGAACGGAATGAGCAGCAGTACCGGGTGGATCCGTGACAACCGTCCAATCAACAAATTATCTTGCCTTTCCAAAGTTTAAGAATACCTGGCCAACTGTCAGCTAAGAACTTTTTTAACTTCTCACTCTATTCTTAATGTGCACCAATCTGGTTTTAGACCTGGACACCAGATTGCAGCAGCCACTACTCTAAAACCTTTGGATGCCATCTACCATAGTGCCCTTCGCTTTATCACAGGTGACAGGTTTAATACTCACCACTGCATCCTGTATCAGAAGGTCGGCTGGTCCTCATTAAGGCCCTGTAGATCACTTTACAAAGCTCTGCTCCACAAGCTTCCAACTTACCTCACTTCGCTGTTAAAGCATATGTGAGAGACCAAACCCGTTCGCAGGATTGGTTAACTCTTGAGGTCCCTCTAGTCTTGACCAATTTAGGTAATCCTCCTTTAGTTTTAGTGCCCCCCATTGTTGGAATAACCTAAACAATTCCTTGCATCATGATTCCCTGGTACCACTAGAGCAATTTAGGACTGGTGTTGAATGAATTCATTGAGGATTGCAGTTGTTTTGATTGATTGTAGTGGTTTATTTGTTGAAATTGTGGTGTTGGGGTTGTGGTGTTGAGGTTGTGGTGTTGAGGTTGTGCCTTGGGGTTATTTCTATTCTTCTTGTTTTATTTGTAATGTTATTTTTTTGTTTTATCTGTTTGTGAGAAAATGTTTGTACTCAGGGCACCATTGGGAATGGGACCCTGGTCTCAATTTGGCTACCCCGAATACATAAAAGTAAAAAAACACATTTTGAAATAAAAAAAATGATGCGGAATTAAATCAGCGTCAACAAGAAAAACAGCCTCCGTGTGCAAGTGTTCCTGCTTGTTTATAGCCTCGTACAGTTCGCTAAGTGCCAGCTTGTTCTTTTTCTTGTCCTGAGGTGGAATGTATACAACAGTCACAATAACAGCTGAAAACTCCCTCGGGAGGTAGAAGGGTCTGCATTTGACCATCAGGTATTCCAAGACGGATGAACAATGGGTCGAGACTTCCACTGCGCTCGAGTCAGCACACCATTTGTTGTTGATGAAGAGGCAAACCCCTCCCCCTCAAGATTTCCCTGACTCCACTGTCATGTCTGCTCTGTGAATGGATAATCCATCAAGTTGGATAGCCATGGGGGGTAGCTTGTCCGAAAGCCATGTTTCAGAAAAGCAGATAATATTGCAGTTACGAGAGTCCTGTTGGTAGCAAATCCATCCATCTATTTATCAAGTCATTGGCCAATAGAATGGAGGGAAAAGGTGGTCGGTTCTCCCTTCGCCTTAATCTCACCAGGACTCCCCGTCTCTTGCCTCTGTAACGCTGGCCTTTCCTCTTGGATACCCCAAAAATTGGGTCGGAATTATAGAAAGAGCCCAGGGCAAGACGAAGTTGATGCCAGAATTGAGGTAAGTAACTGCCGATCTGATGTTCAAAAGTTCTTGTCGGTTATAAGAAAGGATAGCGGATAAATTTCATGAAAATAAAGTAAAATAAATGCCAAAATAATCACAAAATAGCAAAGTTGGTTCAGGGCTCGCAAAACGGTGGCCATATAGTCCGACGCCATCTTTGTGTGTTTGTGTGTGTTGGGCTAGGACAGGGAGGCTTTTAGATGATGACATGGAGATTTTTTTCCCCTGTCACTCCAAGTTCAATAAAGGCGTATGCATTTTGCAGCATTTTGATTGGTTTTCTTATAATAACAACACAGGTATTAACTAGTTGAACTCTGGTCATAAGGCCTTACTAGGGCTCCAAAATTCCAGCAACTTTCCAAAATTCCCTGGTTTTCCTGAAATCCCGGTTGGAAGAATCCCGGAATTAGGAGAGAATAAACAATCATTCTGGAGTCTTTCAACCAGGATTTCTGGAAGACCAGGGAATTTTGGGAAAGTTACCGGAATTTTTCAACCCTTTACTGGAGAGAAGCCCCGAAATATCTACACTAAAGTCTATGAGGAAACTGAGGATGATAGCTGGAAGATGATAGCTTGTAGCTAGTGTGTGTGTGTGTTCATATGCAAGTGCTTGTAGAGAGGTGGAGCAGGCTATTGAGCTTCTCTCTATATATATATATTTATCTATCTTCTCTTTAAAGTCACCCCAGGTCTGTAAACTCACCTGACTCGTGAAAAGACTAATTTTACAGGCCCAGCAGTCTGAGGCAGTATCGGCTTCTCACTTCAAACGGTGTGAGATCTCTACCTCTTCTACCTCTCAGACCCTTGTTTTAATTGGCCTCAAACAATGTGCTATTATATTGTTAGCACAGTGTGAATAATATTGCTACAGTCCTGGCAGATGGACAGTCTCATTACTCTCTGTGGGTCTAGGTCCAAAATGGCACCTTATGTCTTTACCAGAGCACTATGGGTCACCAATAGATCCAGGCTGCGTCCAAAATGGCACCTTATGTCTTTACCAGAGCACTATGGTTCACCAATAGATCCAGGCTGCGTCTGAAATGGCATGCTATTCCCTATATAGTGCACTGCTTTTAACCAGAGCACTATGGGTCACCAATAGATCCAGGCTACGTCTGAAATGGCATGCTGTTCCCTATATAGTGCACTACTTTTGACCAGAAGAGCCCTATGGGTCAGAGCCCTATGGTTCTCTCTCCCACTACTGACCAGCAGCACAAAGGGGTGATTATTCAGTGATAAGGCCCTCAGAGATTACCCATGTGACCTCTCACCTTGGCTGCTCCATCCTGCTGTCCCCATGGCGATGAGAGATAGAGGTGATGTCACCGTGTTCTGAGACGTATGAGGTCGCCCTCTCCCTGTACGGTGGGCGTGCGGGGACAAAAGGGACAAAAGAAGACCAGCTTTCAACACAAAAGCCCAGTTTAATGAGAGTGAGACATGGGGGACATGAGGCCATGGTGTCTCGGTGGGTGGCTCAGGCAGCAGAGTGTCATAGCCATTCAAAAGAAGAAGAAGAGGAGACTGGGAGGGCGGGAGAGCAATTAATGATCAGTTTGGTGAATTGGGCATAAAGGCCTTTATTATGTAAGTCAGCCAAGTTTTGGATATCAATGAGGCAACTGCGTCATGACAGCCCCTGTTCTCGGTTATGCTTACTTCTACTGTAGTCTTGGATGCTATATTTATCATGCTGCTCAATGGACAGGGTGATTGGCCCGACACAATGGAACACACTTTACCCCTCATTAGAGATAAAGAGGTCTTTGTGGAGTGATAGAGAGGGACGGAGAGAGAGAAAGAGAGAGAAAGAGAGAGGGATGGAGAGGCGGAGAGAGAGGGATGGAGATGGAAAGGGGCGGGGAGGGAGAGAGAGGGATGAAGAGGGAGAGAGAGGGATGGAAACAGAGAGGGGTGGAGAGGGAGGGAGATCTCCGCAGATCATTAAGACTCTATCCTCTTGGCTGGGCAGTGTTTACTTCATATTAATTATTAGGTGATTGTGTGTGTAGACCCACTAGCCCGTGATCCATCCAGTCCGGCCCAGTCCAGTCAGGACATAAAGGGGCATAATTGACTTATAATTGACAATATTCTGAGAAGTGCACGTAGAGTAAGGATATGTCCAAATGGCACCCTGTTGCCTATACACTGAGTATACCAAACATTAAGAACACCTCCGGGTCAGCATCCCGGAGTCGCCTCTTCACTGTTGACGTTGTGACTTGTGTTTTGCGGGTACTATTTAATGAAGCTGCCAGTTGAGAACCTGTGAGGCGTCTGTTTCTCAAACTAGACACTCTAAAGTATTTGTCCTCTTGCTCAGTTGTGCACCGGGGCCTCCCCCTCCTCTTTCTATTCTGGTTAGAGCCAGTTTGCGCTGTTCTGTGAAGGGAGTAGTACACAGCGTTGTACGAGATCTTCAGTTTCTTGGCAATTTCTCGCATGGAATAGCCTTCATTTCTCAGAACAAGAATAGACTGATGAGTTTCAGAAGAAAGTTATTTGTTTCTGGCTATTTTGATTCTGTAATCGAACCCACAATTGCTGATGCTCCAGATACTCAACAAGTCTCAAGAAGGCCAGTTTTATTGCTTCTTTAATCAGCACAACAGTTTTCAGCTTTGCTAACATAATTGCAGAAGGGTTTTCTAATGATCATGGTGCTTGCAACGCCAGGGTTGTGGGTTTGTTTCCCACAGGGGGCCAGTATGAAAATGTATGCACTCACTAACTGTAAGTCGCTCTGCATAAGAGTGTCTGCTAAATGACTAAAATGTTAAATGTTAAAATGATAAACTTTAGCAACGTGCCTCTTATTATACATATACGGTACCAGTCAAAAGTTTGGACACACCTACTCATTCAAGGTTTTTTCTTTTTTTTTTACTATTTTCTATGTTGTAGAATAATAGTGAAGACATCAAAACCATGATATAACACATATAGAATCATGTAGTAACCAAAAAAGTGTTAAACAAATCAAAATATACAGTATCTCACAAAAGTGAGTACACCCCTCACATTTTAGTAAATATTTGAATATATCTTTTCATGTGACAACACTGAAGAAATGACACTTTGCTACAATGTAAAGTAGTGAGTGTACAGCTTGTATAACAGTGTAAATTTGCTGTCCCCTCAAAATAACACACAGCCATTAATGTCTAAACCACTGGCAACAAAAGTGAGCACACCCCTAAGTGAAAATGTCCAAATTGGGCCCAAAGTGTCAATATTTTGTGTGGCCACAATCATTTTCCAGCACTGCCTTAACCCTCTTGGACAAGGAGTTCACCAGAGCTTCACAGGTTGCCACTGGAGTCCTCTTCATCATTTGTTTTTCAACAGGACAATGACCCAACACACCGCCAGGATGTGTAAGGGCTATTTTACCAAGAAGGAGAGTGATGGAGTGCTGCATCAGATGACCTGGCCTTCACAATCCCCCGACCTCAACCAAATTGAGATAGTTTGGGATGAGTTGGACCGCAGAGTGAAGGAAAAGCATTCAACAAGTGCTCAGCATATGTGGGAATTCAAGACTGTTGGAAAAGCATTCCAGGTGAGGCAGGTTGAGAGAATACCAAGCGTGTGCAAAGCTGTCATCAAGTTAAAGGGTGGCTATTTGAAGAATCTCAAATATAAAATATATTTTGAATTGTTTAACACTTCTTTAGTTACTACATGATTCCATATGTGTTATTTCATAGTTTTGATGTCTTAACTATTATTCTACAATGTAGAAAATAGTAAAAATAAAGAAAAACCCTTGAATGAGTAGGTGTTCTAAAACTTTTGACCGGTATTGTATATCATGACAACCCTACATGTATGTCATGATAACCCTACATGTATATCATTACAACCCTACATGTATATCATGACAACCCCTATTATCAAGACAACCCCTATTATCATGACAACCCTACATGTATATCATGTAGGGTTGACAACCTCCACACACACACCTCATCCTGATCCTGACCTTCTCTAAGTGGTGAGACTAAGGTGACCCAAATGGCATCCTATTCCCTACGTAGTGCACTACTTTGACCACTACTTTGACCAGATACAGGATACAGGGCCCATATAGTACACCTGTTGGACTTGTTGCCTACTACAAGCACGGCCAAATTAAAGCTGTTTTTGAACTCTTTCAGTTACGATATCCTGAGTATAACCTTAGTAATATACACATTCAAGGATATCTCACACACAAATCCCAGCTACATTAAACACTGCCCGATAAGTTTATGACAAAAAGTCAGTCAGAGTTATTTCAGCTATTGTGATGAGGTGTGAATGACGGAGTCAGGCGCAGGAGGTAAAACACAGAAATCCAGAGTTTATTCAGTGTACATGAATAAAGCGCAGAAAGCGTCAAAACGAAACTAGCACAAGGGAAAAATCCACCTTGGCTACATACAAGGAAAGAGTAGCTCAACCGAGCTACTCACTCTCACAATGAACAATCACTCACAAAGGACAAGGGGGCAGAGGGAACACTTATACACAGACTAATGAGGGAATGAGTACCAGGTGTGTGTGATTGACAAGACAAGACAAGACAAATGGAGTGATGATAAATGGAGCTGTAGTGGCTAGTAAGCCAGTGACGACGAACGCCGAAACCTGCCCGAGCAAGAAGGAGGGGCAGCCTCGGCTGAATTCGTGACAGTACCCCCCCCCCCCCCCTTTTACACGCAGCTCCAGCAGCGCGCCAACACTGGCCTCTGGGACGGCCAGGAGGACGCGGAGCAGGGCGAGTCGTATGGCGACGATGGAAGTCCCTCAACAGAGAGGGATCGAGGATATCCCTCACCGTGACCCAGCACCGTTCCTCCAGACCGTACCCTTCCCACTCCACGAGGTACTGAAGGCCCCCCACCCGGCGCCTCGAATCCAGTATGGAACGGACAGAGTACGCCGGCGCACCCTCGATGTCCAAAGGAGGTGGAGGGACCTCCCGCACCTCAGACTCCTGGAGCGGACCAGCCACCACCGGCCTGAGGAGAGACACATGAAACAAGGGGTTAATACTGTAATCAAGGGGGAGTAATAACCTATATGTGACCTCGTTGACTCCAGGATTTTGAACGGCCCTACAAACCGCGGGCTCAGCTTCCAGCAGGGCAGGCAGAGGGGCAGATTCCGGGTCGAGAGCCAGACCCGATCCCCCGGTACAAAGACGGGGGCCTCACTGCGGTGACGGTCAGCGTTGGCCTTCTGACGACGCACAGCGCGTTGAAGGTGAACATGGGCAGCGTTCCACGTCTCCTCCACACGCCGAAACCAGTCATACACAGCAGGAGCTTCGGTCTGGCTCTGGTGCCACGGTGCCAGAACCGGTTGATAACCTAAAACACACTGAAATGGCGTTAGGTTCGTAGAGGAGTGGCGGAGAGAGTTCTGGGAATATTCTGCCCATGGCAGGAACACCGACCACTCCCCCGGCCAGTCCTGGCAATAGGACCTCAGGAACCTACCCACATCATGATTATTCCGTTCCACCTGCCCATTACTCTCAGGGTGGAACCCAGAGGTCAGGCTGACCGAGACTCCCAGACGTTCCATGAACACCTTCCAGACTTTTGACGTGAACTGGGGACCTCTGTCAGACACTATATCCTCTGGTACCCCGTAGTGCTGGAAGACGGGAGTAAACAGGGCCTCCGCAGTTTGCTGAGCCGTGGGGAGACCGGGCAGAGGAAGGAGGCGGCAGGCTTTCGAAAAGCGGTCCACAACGACCAGGATGGTGGTGTTCCCTTGAGAGAGTGGCAGATCAGTTAAAAAATCAACACTCAAATGAGACCATGATCGTTGTGGAACTGGTAAAGGTTTTAACATACCCGCTGGGAGGTGCCTAGGTGCCTTACTCTGGGCGCACACCGAGCAGGAGGAAACATAAACCCTCACGTCCTTAGCCAAAGTAGGCCACCAGTACCTTTTGGTCAGGCAGCGCACTGTACGACCGATACCCGGGTGACCAGAGGAGGGTGACATGTGTGCCCAGTAGATCAGACGATCACGGATAAGCGCAGGCACGTACTGCAGCCCAGCTGGACACTGCGGTGGAGATGGATCTGTGCGTAATGCCTGCGCTATATCCGCGTCCATCGCCCATACTACCGGCGCCACAATGCATGAGTCTGGCAGTAAGGGGGTATTGTCTCTGGGCCTCTGTATCATACAGCCGGGACAGTGTGTCTGCCTTCAAGTTCTTCGTACCCGGAATGTATGACAGTGTGAAATCAAACCGGGTGAAGAATAGGGCCCACCTGGCCTGGCGAGGGTTCAGCCTCCTCGCTGCCCGGATGTACTCTAGGTTACGGTGGTCCGTGCAGACGAGGAATGGGTGTTTCGCCCCCTCGAGCCAATGTCTCCACACGGTCAGAGCTCGGACAACAGCCAACAGCTCCCTATCACCAACGCCATAGTTCTGCTCCGCCGGGCTGAGCTTCTTTGAGAAGAATGCACAGGGGCGGAGCTTGGGTGGTGTGCCCGAGTGTTGAGACAGGACTGCTCCCATCCCAACCTCGGACGCATCCACCTCCACTACGAACGGTAGTGATGGATCGGGGTGGGCCAGTACCGGGGCCGAGGTGAACAGTTCCCATTCAGGTTACTGAAGACCCTGTCAGCCTCAGCAGACCAGCGGAGCCGGGACGGCCCACCCTTCAACAGAGATGTAATGGGAGCTGCGACCTTGCCAAAGCCCCGGATAAACCTCCCATAATAGTTGGCGAAGCCAAGGAAGCGCTGCACCTCCTTTACCGTGGTTGGAGTCGGCCAATTATGCATGGCTGCAATGCGGTCGCCCTCCATCTCCACACCTGTGGTAGAAATGCGGTATCCGAGGAAGAAGACGGACTGCTGCAAAAACATACACTTTTCTGCCTTAGCATAAAGGTCATTTTCCAACAGTCGGGCCAGTACTTTGCGAACCAGGGACACATGGAATACACCAAGATGTCATCGATGTAGACCACTACACCGCGACCAAGCATGTCCCGAAATACCTCATTTGCAAAGGACTGGAAGACTGAGGGAGCATTCATCAAACCATAGGGCATCACCAGGTATTCATAATGCCCCGTGGTTGTGCTGAATGCTGTCTTCCACTCATCTCCCTCTCGGATACGCACCAGGTTGTACGCACTCCTGAGATCTAATTTAGTGAAGAAGCCCGCTCCATGCAATGACTGAACCACTGACGGAAGGAGGGGGAGAGGATAACTAAATCTAATCGTCTCCTTGTTCAGTGGTCAATAGTCAATGCACGAGCACAGACCGCCATCTTTCTTCTTCACAAAAAATAAACTTGAGGAGGCGGGTGAAGTGGAGGGACGTATGTACCCCTGGCACAGGGATTCTGTGACATATGTCTCCATAGCCTCCGTCTCCGCCTGAGACAGGGGATACACATGACTCCTGGGAGGTACAGCGTCTACCCGAAGGTTTATTGCGCAATCCCCCGCCCGATGAGGTGGCAATTTAGTTGGTTTATTCTTGGAGAAAACTTGTGCCAGATCATGGTATTCGGGGGGGAATGCGCACGGTGGAGGCACCATCTGGACTTTCCACCGTGGTTGCATCAACGGAAACACCCAGACACCTACCCTGACACTCTCGTGACCACCCCGTGAGAACCCTCTGTGGCCATGAGAAAGTGGGGTTGTGGAGTGCTAGCCACGGAATACCTAACACCACAGGGAAAGCAAGAGACTCAATGATGGAAAAAGTGACCTGCTCACAATGCGTCTCCTGTGTGATCATGGTGACTGGTACCGTGACTTCCTTTATCAACCCGGACCCTAATGGTCGACTACCAAGTGCTCTGATGGGGCGTGGAATGGATAGGGGAACTAATGAAATGCTCTGGCGGCGTGCAAAAGTTTTATCCATAAAGTTCCCAGCTGCGCCTGAATCTACTAGCGCCTTACACTTGGGAACTCTCATGTAATCAGGGAAGTATATGGGTATGGTACAGTGCGCAGCAGAGGGCTCTGAACAAGTGTGGGTGCTCAATACCTGGGGTGATGCGAGAGTGCCCTGCCGGCCGCATCCTGACCCAAAAGTGCGCTGATGACAACGTGTGGTGGAATGTCCCTTCGTGCCAATCGATTGGCACTGGCGCTGTCGTCTTCCGCTCTCTCGGTGCGCGGTACCACCCAGCTCCATGAGCTCTGGATCCACGTTGGTTGGGGCGGAAACGGGCAGACCTCCTCCAGGACGTCCTCTGGTTGCCAGCAGGTTAT
This sequence comes from Coregonus lavaretus, assembly GCF_964263955.1. Taxonomy (NCBI): domain Eukaryota; kingdom Metazoa; phylum Chordata; class Actinopteri; order Salmoniformes; family Salmonidae; genus Coregonus; species Coregonus lavaretus. The sequence goes on from NC_140016.1 coordinate 9,149,908, forward strand.
CCAGACGAATGGCCATGTCCAGCAGTTCGGTAAAAGACAAACTGGTGTCACAGCAGGCTAGCTCCCGTCGGACGTCCTCCCGTAGATGGCACCGGAACTGGTTGATCAGGGCCCGCTCGTTCCACCTGGATCCTGCTGCCAGAATCCGGAACTCCAGCGCGAACTCCTGTACTGTCCTCGTCCCCTGCCTCAAATGGACCAGCTGCTCACCCGCCTCTCGACCATCGGGCGGGTGATCGAAAACGAACTCCCTGTAGTCCTCCAACGCAGCTCCTCCTTCTCTCCAAACCGCGTTGGCCCACTCCAGGGCTTTCCCCGAGAGGCAGGAAATGAGGACGGACACCTGCTCTCGCTCTGATGGTGCCGGCCTGACACTGGAGCAGTACAGTTCCAGTTGGAGAAGGAATCCCTGATATAGAGCCGGCGTCCCATCGAACGCCCGTGGTCGAGATATCTGGATCCCTCCGGGTGCTGTGATATAGGTGGCTGGATCCGGTTGGCCAGCTGGTCTCGACGGATCGGTTCCTCTTCTCTCCAGGCATTGGACGACCTGAAGAACCCGATCCATCGCTTCCCCCAAGCTGGCCAGCATAGTGGAATGTTCCTGGACCCTTGCCACTATTCCAGGCATGCGCTCCTCTCCTGCTGACTCCATAGGGGTGAGTGATTCTGTGATGAGGTGTGAATGACGGAGTCAGGCGCAGGAGGTAAAACACAGAAATCCAGAGTTTATTCAGTGTACATGAATAAAGCGCAGCAAGCGTCAAAACGAAACTAGCACAAGGGAAAAATCCACCTTGGCTACATACAAGGAAAGAGTAGCTCAACCGAGCTACTCACTCTCACAATGAACAATCACTCACAAAGGACAAAGGGGCAGAGGGAACACTTATACACAGACTAATGAGGGAATGAGTACCAGGTGTGTGTGATTGACAAGACAAGACAAGACAAATGGAGTGATGATAAATGGAGCGGTAGTGGCTAGTAAGCCGGTGACGACGAACGCCGAAACCTGCCCGAACAAGGAGGAGGGGCAGCCTCGGCTGAATTCGTGACAGCTATTACTATCCTATCTTGAAATATCCTATCTTATTTTTTTATTGGATTGATAACCCAATATTACTTCACTCCTATTTTGGAACAGTGTAGTTCTGTGTTAGTGAACAATTATATTACTGTTTGGTAGCTCGTTATAAAATGTTTTTCTGGTTAGGTTTGTTCTGGCAATGTTGCTTCTATACTGGCATCTTGGTTTACAACAAACATAGCAGGATTGTTAGGATGTTAATATGAAAAAGTGTCATATAAACTGTGTGTGGAGTTCTTATTAAACTCTTATTATGTTGGTCATACAATATGGCACATATTAAAGTGGATTTTAGTAACACTTTGTTGATGACTTTATTGATAAAGCATCATGGTTTCACATAGCGATCATTACCTTGTGGCCATTATCAGTTTCAAGAGAGGACGAGTAGCTTCATGGGTGTGTTATTATTACTACCTTCCTGACAAGCTGAGGAGTTATCGGTCTGGTCAAATCATCATGTCAGAAATGCATGAAAACCCCAATGATAGAAGATTGCTGTTGTAGATGTTTTGTGATATTTGTTTACGACCTATTTACTAGATGTGAGTGTATGTGCATGTGTGTGTCGGAACATGTTGTATTTTTCCGTGAGGCCGGCGGTTGGGAGGGGGGCAGGGACACTAGGGAAGATGAATAGACCTCTAGCAGCATCAAACCTCCTCAGGAATTTTTGCGGAATTCCGCCTCGTAATTATGACATCCGGGGTGGAAAGCATGGTTCCCAACAACCTCCCCCTCTTCTCACCTCTCTCCTCCTCTCCCTCCCCCTCTTCTCACCTCTCTCCTCCTCTCCCTCCCCCTATCCTCACTTCTCTCCTCCCCCTTCCTCCCCTCCCCCTCTTCTCACCTTCTCCCTCTGGAGATGGAGCTGGGGATGGGGCTGGGGTTGGAGCAGGGATTGGAGCTGGGGAGGGGCTGGGGATGGGGCTTGGGATGGAGCTGGGGAGGGGCTGGGGATGGAGCTGGGGATGGGGGTGGGGCTTGAGATGGAGCTGGGGATGGGGATGGAGCTGGGGATGGGGCTGGGAACCGAAAATTTCCCATTTCTTCCCTGGCCCGTATACTCACCAGACATGTCAACCTTTGAGCATGTTTGGGATGCTCTGGATCGACTTGTACGACAGTTCCCACAAATATCCAGCAACTTCGCACAGCTATTGAAGAGGAATGGGACAACATTCCACAGGCCACAATCAACAGCCTGATCAACTCTATGCGAAGGAGATGTGTCGCACTGCATGAGGAAAATGGTGGTCACACCAGATACTGACTGGTTTTCTGATCCATGCCCGTACCTTCTTTTAAGGTATCTGTGACCAACAGATGCATATCTGTATTCCCAGTCATGTGAAATCCATATATTAGGACCTAATGAATGTATTTCAATTGACTGAATTCCTTATATGAACTGTACAAATCTTTGAAATTGTTGCATGTTGCGTTTATATTTTTGTTCAGTATAGATACTATATAGAGCTCAGTGTGTCATTACTCACTGACAGGTTAGAAAGACTAGAGTAGTGATTACATTACCCTTAATAGTGAGTGACAACACTAATGCAGACAAGGCTGATTTGGCACAAGGCTGATTTGGCATAATAAGTGCGAAAACAGTGTTCACAAAGTGAGAAGAAGAGAGGCGTTTATTACCCTTCACGACGTCTCTGATCCTTTGGCTAGACGTCTCTTTATAAGGTGACAGTTACATACTGGTCCTCTATAACATCTCACTGGATCATGTATTTATTATACCCTTCTTGTACCTGGCAGTTTGACTGAGAACACATTTATGAGTGTAGTAAAGAGAGTTCTGGGTTCCCACACTGAGCAGAGGCTGTGGCTCAGTCTCCTCTCCACTCCTCACTGCTCTATTTCTCCTCTCCTGTCCCTTCCCCTCTCCTGCCCCCTTCTCTCCACTCCGCCCCACTCCAAGAAGTAAGGATGGGGGGAGGTACACGGAGAGAGCCAATGGATAAAAATAGAATCAGGGGTTTGGGTTGAGGGGTGCTGCTGTGTGAACACAAACACAAGTTGGATGAAGACCATGGGCTCCTATAAAACCTTTGAGGAGGGCTCTGGGCAGGGTGGGTGTGTGTGTGTGTTGTGTTTACGCTGCAGAATTCCTGGCAGGGCCAAACATCATAGAACAGAGGAAAACAAATGAGTGGAGAGAGACAGAGAGAGAGAGAGAGAGAGAGAGAGAGAGAGAGAGAGAGAGAGAGAGAGAGAGAGAGAGAGAGAGAGAGAGAGAGAGAGAGAGAGAGAGAGAGAGAGAGAGAGAGAGAGAGAGATGGTTGGTTGGTTGGTTGGTTGGTTGGTTACTCTGGCACCAGAGCAGCATACGCCAAAACAAACTTGAAATACTTAAAGGTGCTACACATAGTATTTCTCCCCCATGTGGAAGCTAGGTGAATTGCAACAGCACTAGGCTGCATTTAAAACAAATCTACCCCCTCCCCTACAACCCATTTCCCGTAACATGGTGGAGACTCATACTTGAGCCTCTTACTTTCGGTTTTGCTCAAACGCCTTTAAAAAACGTATTTTTTTTAAAATTGAAAATATATTTCACAGCGATTTAGATGGTACAATGATTCCCTACACTATTCAGTGCTTATTTTCTCACATAAACTTAAATTGAGCGAGCAGTGTATACTTTTAGCAACCAGAAAATTACATAGCGATTTCTACATTGGCTGCTTGATTCGATTTCCACGAGATAACACAGCCACAGTCAAAACAGCTTTCTCATTTTGACAACATATGCCGGCCCAGCGGGAGAAATCAATAGGTAAATGTATCACAGCCAATCACAACACTGGCATGTAAGTAATACAGTGTAACACTATCATTTCACTATTATTGCAGACATTTTCTGAAATTATAATGCAAAAATTCTAGAAAATCATATGTGTAGCACCTTTAAGAGTATTTGGAGGTCTGCTGAAAGTATTTGATAACTGTATCTGACCTGGGTCTGGTGATATCTGTATCTGACCTGGGTCTGGTGATAACTGTATCTGACCTGGGTCTGGTGATATCTGTATCTGACCTAGGTCTGGTGATAACTGTATCTGACCTAGGTCTGGTGATAACTGTATCTGACCTGGGTCTGGTGATATCTGTATCTGACCTGGGTCTGGTGATATCTGTATCTGACCTGGGTCTGGTGATAACTGTATCTGACCTGGGTCTGGTGATATCTGTATCTGACCTGGGTCTGGTGATAACTGTATCTGACCTAGGTCTGGTGATAACTGTATCTGACCTGGATCTGGTGATAACTGTATCTGACCTGGGTCTGGTGATATCTGTATCTGACCTGGGTCTGGTGATATCTGTATCTGACCTGGGTCTGGTGATAACTGTATCTGACCTAGGTCTGGTGACATCTGTATCTGACCTGGGTCTGGTGATAACTGTATCTGACCTAGGTCTGGTGATAACTGTATCTGACCTGGGTCTGGTGATAACTGTATCTGACCTGGGTCTGGTGATAACTGTATCTGACCTGGGTCTGGTGATATCTGTATCTGACCTGGGTCTGGTGATAACTGTATCTGACCTAGGTCTGGTGATATCTGTATCTGACCTGGGTCTGGTGATAACTGTAAATTACCTGGGTCTGGTGATAACTGTATCTGACCTGGGTCTGGTGATAACTGTATCTGACCTGGGTCTGGTGATAACTGTATCTGACCTGGGTCTGGTGATATCTGTATCTGACCTGGGTCTTGTGATATCTGTATCTGACCTGGGTCTGGTGATATCTGTATCTGACCTGGGTCTGTTGATATTTGTATCTGACCTGGGTCTGGTGATAACTGTATCTGACCTGGGTCTAGTGATAACTGTATCTGACCTGGGTCTGGTGATAACTGTATCTGACCTGGGTCTGGTGATAACTGTATCTGACATGGGTCTGGTGATATCTGTATCTGACCTGGGTCTAGTGATAACTGTATCTGACATGGGTCTGGTGATAACTGTATCTGACCTGGGTCTAGTGATAACTGTATCTGACCTGGGTCTGGTGATAACTGTATCTGACCTGGGTCTGGTGATAACTGTATCTGACCTGGGTCTAGTGATATCTGTATCTGACCTGGGTCTGGTGATAACTGTATCTGACCTGGGTCTGGTGATAACTGTATCTGACCTGGGTCTGGTGATAACTGTATCTGACCTGGGTCTGGTGATAACTGTATCTGACATGGGTCTGGTGATATCTGTATCTGACCTGGGTCTGGTGATATCTGTATCTGACCTGGGTCTAGTGATAACTGTATCTGACCTGGGTCTGGTGATAACTGTATCTGACCTGAGTCTGACCCTGGGGAAAGAAAGAAGGAAAGGATGGGTGTGGGTGGTCGTCTCTGGGTGGTTTTATTAATAACCATAATCTGGAACAGTCAATCTATTTTGGGACTTGCGACCTGGTTTTCATGCTGTCCCTCTCGGACCCTGTCCATCCGCATGGTTGTGGCTTCCAACCCCAGCCCCAGAGATGATGATGATTGCTCTGTCATGGCTGTTCCAGGCAGCATGGTCATAACTGTGGTTTGGATGGAAGATTAAGCAATTAGTGAACTGAGGTTGAGTGTTAATGGTGTGAAAACCAGCCATGGAACTAAACCGATCTCTGTTAACTGTCGAGAGAGAGAGAGAGAGAGAGAGAGAGAGAGAGAGAGAGAGAGAGAGAGAGAGAGAGAGAGAGAGAGAGAGAGAGAGAGAGAGAGAGAGAGAGAGAGAGAGAGAGAGAGAGAGAGAGAGAGAGAGAGAGAGAGAGAGAGAGAGAGAGAGAGAGAGAGAGAGAGAGAGAGAGAGAGAGAGAGAGAGAGAGAGAGAGAGAGAGAGAGAGAGAGAGAGAGAGAGAGAGAGAGAGAGAGAGAGAGAGAGAGAGAGAGAGGAGAGAGAGGCAGTGAGCTCCATGGTTGGTGGTTGAAGAAGGGCCCTGGTTCCTCTGGCTAATGCCTACAC
>NC_140016.1:9158680-9201180 GCF_964263955.1 Coregonus lavaretus
AACATTAGTACAAACCATAATGGTTGGATTCTGGTAGCAGAACATTAGTGCAAACCATAACGGTTGGATTCTGGTAGCAGAACATTAGTACAAACCATAATGGTTGGATTCTGGAAGCAGAACATTAGTACAAACCATAATGGTTGGATTCTGGTAGCAGAACATTAGTACAAACCATAATGGTTGGATTCTGGTAGCAGAACATTAGTACAAACCATAATGGTTGGATTCTGGTAGCAGAACATTAGTACAAACCATAATGGTTGGATTCTGGAAGCAGAACATTGGTACAAACCATAATGGTTGGATTCTGGTAGCAGAACATTAGTACAAACCATAATGGTTGGATTCTGGTAGCAGAACATTAGTACAAACCATAATGGTTGGATTCTGGTAGCAGAACATTAGTACAAACCATAATGGTTGGATTCTGGAAGCAGAACATGAGGACAAACCATAATAGTTGGATTCTGGAAGCAGAGCATTAGTACAAACCATAATGGTTGGATTCTGGAAGCAGAGCATTAGTACAAACCATAATGGTTGGATTCTGGAAGCAGAGCGTTAGTACAAACCATAATGGTTGGATTCTGGAAGCAGAGCGTTAGTACAAACCATAATAGTTGGATTCTGGAAGCAGAACATTAGTACAAACCATAATGGTTGGATTCTGGAAGCAGAGCGTTAGTACAAACCATAATGGTTGGATTCTGGAAGCAGAGCGTTAGTACAAACCATAATGGTTGGATTATGGAAGTAGAGCGTTAGTACAAACCATAATGGTTGGTTTCTGGAAGCAGAGCGTTAGTACAAACCATAATGGTTGGATTCTGGAAGCAGAGCGTTAGTACAAACCATAATAGTTGGATCAGAGGGACAGACAGGCCTCCATCCTCACTCACATGCAGTCCAGGCAATGATGTAAAACAAATTATTTTCTGATGAAGCCTTTGCTTGTTACACTCCTCAAGATCTATTTATACTGCCTTGGTCTACTCCAAAAAGCACTCTGTGTGTCGGCCAGGCCCTTTAAATAGCACATGTGTTTAGGTTGGGAACGGAGTAAGTCTGTAAATATGTCTGTACGTTTTGAACCGTCAGGGTTTTTGTTTTTTCTAAAAACCTCACTTATGTAAACTTATTGACATGGGAATGTCCCTGTAAGTGTGCAGAATATGCATGTGAAATATTTTCTCAAGAAGCAGAGAAGTTGTTAAAAGTAGCAGTGCAGTCAATTTCAGCAGGTGGTGGCTCTCTTATGGAAACCCCCACCCAGACCGTTCAGAGACCACTGGATTGATAAATGTACATGACGGATTAATTGACCTGCTTTACAAGCTGGATACTTTTACCCTGCGTGTGTGTGTATGTGTGTGTGTGTGTGTGTGTGTGTGTGTGTGTGTGTGTGTATGTGCGTGTGCGTGTGCATGTGTGTGTGGTTATAGCCTGGGCTCAGAATGTACTACATTGAATAAACAAGTCTGAGTCTACAGGTTCCAATTAAACTATAATAAAAGAGCACACGCAGACACAACACACACACACGACACACACACACACACACACACACACACACACACACACACACGACACACACACACGTCATGTCCACAGCACTCACATTTCACTGGCACTCTACACGTGCAGGCCCTGAGTCCTCTGCAAGTGCACTTGCATGCTCACTAACTACTGGTTGTGTGTTCTTGTCCCTGAACAGATATGGGCATGTGAGTACAAGTCTTTGTGCTGCTTTCTAAGAAATGACATCATGCCGAATGAAGCTAATGTTTAGGATTAAAGAAGCCTGGCAGACCCAGTGATTTAGCTAGTGATCTACATTCCACAGCTAATCCACCATAATACACGTGGCCTCTCTCCATCTCCGTCTTGGATTTATTAGGCTATAAGCATATACGGTACATCTTGAGTCCTTTCTAAATATTCGAATCTATTAATCCCTACAAATGACATGATAATTGATTTCAGTGACCGAACGGATTAGGAATGTGTGTGACTGTTGATGTAAAGTCAAATGTGCATTGAGTTGCACGTATTGTGTAAACTGGCCTTTACATTATGTCCTTTACATGGACAGGTACAGTATGTGTAGTATAAACTGGCCTTTACATTATGTCCTTTACATGGACAGGTACAGTATGTGTAGTATAAACTGGCCTTTACATTATGTCCTTTACATGGACAGGTACAGTATATAAACTACTGGATTGGTGGTGTCAGTGATGCTGTGTACGGGAAAGCATTAGCGGTGGTTTCAGTGATGCTGTGTACGGTACAGCATTAGCAGTGGTGTCAGTGATGCTGTGTACGGGAAAGCATTAGCGGTGGTTTCAGTGATGCTGTGTACGGTAAAGCATTAGAGGTGGTGTCAGTGCTGCTGTGTACGGTAAAGCATTAGCGGTGGTGTCAGTGATGCTGTGCTCGGTAAAGCATTAGCGGTGGTGTCAGTGATGCTGTGTATGGTACAGCATTAGAGGTGGTGTCAGTGCTGCTGTGCTCGGTAAAGCATTAGCGGTGGTGTCAGTGATGCTGTGCACGGTAAAGCATTAGCGGTGGTGTCAGTGATGCTGTGCACGGTAAAGCATTAGCGGTGGTGTCAGTGCTGCTGTGCACGGTAAAGCATTAGCGGTGGTGTCAGTGATGCTGTGTACGGTACAGCATTAGCGGTGGTGTCAGTGATGCTGTGCACGGTAAAGCATTACCGGTGGTGTCAGTGATGCTGTGTACGGTACAGCATTAGCGGTGGTGTCAGTGAACTGTGCACGGTAAAGCATTAGCGGTGGTGTCAGTCGCTGTGCACAGTAAAGCATTACCGGTGGTAACAGTTTGAGAATGTAAACGAAGACACATGGTAGGCCTATAAGATGTGTGTGTTTGTGTGTGTTTATGTGTGTGTGTGTTTGTGTAACCCTAAAGGTGAACCATATGTTACAGTGTTGTTTTATCACTTTGGTGCTTTTATTCTGTATTAATTTTGTTTGGAGACATTACACTTTTTTCACATTAGGCAATACACTTGCACTAACCATAAAAAAGAAAATATAATTTCTATCCCATGTGTGATCAAAGGTGTGATCATTGAAGACATCTTTCACGATCATTGATGCAAAATAATACATATAGTGGCTTGCGAAAGTATTCACACCCCTTGGCATTTTTCCTATTTTGTTGCCTTACAACATGGAATCCAATTTGTAAGTCGCTCTGGATAAGAGCGTCTGCTAAATGACGTAAATGTAAAAAATGTAAATGAATTAAAATTGATTTTTGGCGGGGTTTGTATAATTTGATTTACACAAATGCCTACCACTTTGAAGATGCAAAATATTTTTTGTGTGTGAAACAAACAAGAAATAAGACAAAAAAACTGAAAACTTGAGCGTGCATAACTATTCACCCCCCCCCCCCCCCAAAAAAAAACTATTCAACCCTCAAGATCAATACTTTGTAGAGCCACCTTTTGCAGCAATTACAGCTGCAAGTCTCTTGGGATATGTCTCTATAAGCTTGGCACATCTAGCACTGGGATTTTTGCCCATTCTTCAAGGCAAAACTGCTCCAGCTCCTTCAAGTTGGATGGGTTCCGCTGGTGTACAGCAATCTTGAAGTCATACCACAGATTCTCAATTGGATTGAGGTCTGGGCTTTGACTAGGCCATTCCAGGACATTTAAATGTTTCCCCTTAAACCATTCAAGTGTTGCTTTAGCAGTATGCTTAGGGTCATTGTCCTGCTGACCAGTTTCCCAGTCCCTGCCAATGAAAAACATCCCCACAGCATGATGCTGCCACCACCATGCTTCACTGTGGGGATGGTGTTCTCGGGGTGATGAGAGGTGTTGGGTTTGCGCCAGACATAGAGTTTTCCTTGATGGCCAAAAAGCTCAATTTTAGTCTCATCTGACCAGAGTACCTTCTTCCATATGTTTGGGGAGTCTCCCACATGCCTTTTGGCGAAAATCAAACGAGTTTGCTTTTTTTTTTCTTTAAGCAAGGCTTTTTTCTGGCCACTCTTCCGTAAAGCCCAGCTCTGTGGAGTGTACAGCTTAAAGTGGTCCTATGGACAGATACTCCAATCTCCGCTGTGGAGCTTTGCAGCTCCTTCAGGGTTATCTTTGGTCTCTTTGTTGCCTCTGATTAATGCCCTCCTTGCCTGGTCCGTGTGTTTTGGTGGGCGGCCCTCTCTTGGCAGGTTTGTTGTGGTGCCATATTCTTTCCATTTTTTAATAATGGATTTAATGGTGCTCCGTGGGATGTTCAAAGTTTCAGATATATTTTTTTAACCCAACCCTGATCTGTACTTCTCCACAACTTTCTCCCTGACCTGTTTGGAGAGCTCCTTGGTCTTCATGGTGCCGCTTACTTGGTGGTGCCCCTTGCTTAGTGGTGTTGCAGACTATGGGGCCTTTCAGAACAGGTGTATATATACTGAGATCATGTGACATATCATGTGACACTTAGATTGCACACAGGTGGACTTTATTTAACTAATTATGTGACTTATGAAGGTAATTGGTTGCATCAGATCCTATTTAGGGGCTTCATAGCAAAGGGGGTGAATACATATCCACGCACCACTTTTCCGTTATTTATTTATATATATTTTTTGAAACAGGTAATTTTTTTCAATTCACTTCACCAATTTGGACTATTTTGTGTATGTCCATTACATGAAATCCAAATAAGAATCAATTTAAATTACAGGTTGTAATGCAACAAAATAGGAAGAATGCCAAGGGGGATGAATACTTTTGCAAGGCACTGTATATTGTTCAGATATCATTACAACAGAGGTGTGCTGTAATCAAATTAGAGAAATTAAATAATCATAAAGTTTAGCAGGCACTAGTTTGCATCAAGCCTGTCTTGAGCAGTTGGCCATAGGTTCTCATCGGAATCACAGTAAATGTCGTCATTGTTCATGCACATGGAGGCAAAGCTTTTAGCATGGTGAATCCAAGCCTGACATACACTCTTAGTAAAAAGGGTTCCAAAAGGGTTCTTCGGCAGTCCCCATAGGATAACCCTTTTTGGTTCCAGGTAGAACCCTCTGTGGAAAGGGTTCTACATGGAATTGAAAAGGGTTCTACCTAGAACCAAAAGAGTTCTACCTGGAACCAAAAATAGTTATTCAAAGGGCTCTCCTATGGGATAGCTGAAGAACCCTTTTAGGTTTTAGATAGCACTTTTATTTTCTAAGTCTAGGTCTGGAACTCGGGATTGATGTCATTGCATTCATCCATGGCCTGGAGGAGGGTGGTACTCTCATGTGGATGGCAATCATACTCCTTCCACCTGTATTGTAATCGTATTGTATTTTACAGTATTTTATTGTACTTACTGGTATGTATTGTGGTAGATCATGGCCCTAGCAACACCAGAGTTGTGGGTTTGATTCCCACTGGTTGGTCACTTAGTATAAAAACACCTGTTATGTAAATGGCATATATTACAGTATTAGAGGACTGTATTGGCCAATGTCATTTTATTAAAGCAGTGTGAACAACCCCCCCCCCCCCCATCAAAAAGACCCCAGCAACTTCATTTTGGATAAAAGTTTACTGTATAGGGGATGCATTTGTTACTTACAGTACATTTCTGATCTTGCCCAATATCAGATTATTACATTACAGTATATATCATACTTTATATGTTTATGCGTTACAAACATACATTTTCATTATGTAGTTCTCAAAATCTGTTATAGACAATTCAGTTTAAAATCTATAGGTTTATCAAATGGGTAGGTGAGCATTGCATTCTGCAAGGAAATTACTTTATCTGAACTTGTATTGCAATGTGAAACATGATGCACAGTATTTCTAGATGAAACACTGATTAAGTTAGGTGAACAAATGACTGTATGATTTTGTGTGTTGTGCTTAGTCAATAGAAAATGTGCTTAAGAGTTTTGAAACAACTGCCGTTTTGATGATCTGTTTTGAGTTTTGTACTAATCGTTGTGAAAATGTATAATCTCTCCCATTCACCCTTATTGCTTTACATAGCCTCATAATGTTATGATGGTTCAGTTTGACAACAGTCACTATACAACCATGTGATGATGGGTCTGTTCTGTTTGACAACAGTCACTATTCCTCTTATGATGCCCCGCCCACTTGACCCAGTTCCTGATGGAAGGTGATTGTTTTCCTCCTTCCACCCCATTCACAAACAAACAAAACAACTCTCACATATTTAGAACAGACATGACATCATTCATCAATCCATGTGTGTGTGTGTATGTGTGCGTGTGTGTGTGTGTGAATGAGTGTGTGTGTGTGTGTGTGTGTGAGAGACAGCTCTTTGTGTGTCAGTCAGTGGAGCAGATCCTCCAGGGTGAAGGTCCAGGAGTCCCACGCATTTCCCATGCTCACTCACACCAAACAGTGACTACTCACCACCACTACTCTCTCTCTCTCTCTCTCTCTCTCTCTCTCTCTCTCTCTCTCTCTCTCTCTCTCTCTCTCTCTCTCTATTTCTCCTCTCTGTCTTTCTCTCGTTCTCCCATTCTCTAGTATTACCTTCCTCTCTGCCACAATCACACTATGAGTACATGTGCTTCCAGACCCCTCCCCCCCCTGACCTCATCCCTGTATGAGGACAATTATCAAATGAGGACATCGTGTTTTGACAGGTTTTTTCGGGGTCACTGGCTTCGTTTGTTTATGTTTTCATTCGCAGCGTCGGACCTCCCACATACACAAACACACACACACCCCTCCATACATCCATGGCACAGAAACCGTCATTGTTTTGAGTCACTTAGGACAGTTGGCAGGCCCCTCGCCATGCACTGCTTCTTGGAACATCATGTCCCACGGTGGTCAAAGACGTCACAGCAGGCCCAACGTGAGGCAGCAGAGAATGGTTGTATAGAACGCTGTAGAAACTGAGGCTTCATTTACTGAACTCATTTGTCCCATATTCCACTGTGCTCAAAATTTGAAGACCTTATTCTCACGAGAGAGATAGACACACACACACACACACACACACACACACACACACACACGATGAACCTCAGTCATGTGATGATGAGTAACCGTGCCTGAGACCTACACTTGCGTTAGCTCCCTGACCTAAATGCTAAGACTTTAGCTCAACACCCTAACAGTATATCGTCACAGGATCTAACTCGAATCACAGAAAGCCTCTGGTACATACGTGCCTTGTGGCCAGTGCAGAAATTAGACATTTATATGCAAATACACCATCACCACCCACCTCTTCCTAACCTCCAGACCTTCCCCAAACCTGAGCTGCTTGGGCTGACTAGGGTTTAGGCAAAGAGGGGCAGAGTGGGGCCTCAGCCAGAGGAATGCAATGCTGCCCATCTGTCAACACAGAGCTGGCTTCCCTGGCACACAGCAGCAAGAGGATTTTATAACCTACACCTCTGACCATTTCATAACTGGGGTTGCATCCCAAATGGCACCCTATTCCCTATATAGTGCACTACTTTAGACCAGAGCCCTATGACACCCTATTCCCTATATAGTGCATTACTTTTGACCAGGGCCCATAGGGTGTCATTTGGGTCGCGCCCCCTGGCTGTTGGTCATCACATTAGGGGGTTGTAAGGGCTTCTGTGTACACTCCTTCAGGTCTGTCACGAACGTTGAGAGACGGGTCAGACCAAGGTGCAGCGTGGTATGCGAACATGTTTATTAAATAATAAACACAAAACAACAAACCAACGTAACGTGAAGTCCACGGCTACACACAATACAAGCCTAACACAGGAACAAGATCCCACAAACATAGTAGGCAAACAGGCTACTTAAGTATGATCTCCAATCAGAGACAACGAGCGACAGCTGCCTCTGATTGGGAATCACACCCGGCCAAACATAGAAATATGAATCTAGATCCTAAACATAGAAAACATGACATAGATTTCCACACCCTGACTCAACTAACAAGAGTTCTATACATCAGGGCGTGACAAGGTCAAAGTAGTCAGATCAACCATACAATTTTTGTTGTAATTGTGTAGTGATAAAAAAACATGAATTCAACTTCTAATAACCCAAAGAAACCCTCTACGAAAGTTCAATCAGGAATGCTGGTCTGAAGGCTTGTTTAACTTCATCCAGTAAGCAGAACATAATTCACTTTGTTTCCTATTCTAGGGGCATAGTGGGAATGAATATAAAGTTTCATCATCATCAGCATAGTGCCTTGGTGCTTCTCCTCCACCCTGTTAGCCATGTGTAGGATGTTATTCACCTATTAAAAATCCAGAAAATCACATTGTATGATTTTTAAGTAATTAATTTGCATTTTATTGCATGACATAAGTATCTCTATGTATCTCTGTCTCTATGTATCTCCATGCATCTCTGTCTCTATGTCTCTCTGTCTCTATGTATCTCTGTCTCTATGTCTCTATGTATCTCTGTCTCTATGTATCTCTGTCTCTATGTCTCTATGCATCTCTGTCTCTATGTATCTCTGTCTCTATGTATCTCTATGTATCTCTGTCTCAATGTATCTCTGTCTCTATGTATCTCTGTCTCTATGTCTCTATGTATCTCTGTCTCTATGTATCTCTGTCTCTATGTATCTCTATGTATCTCTGTCTCTTTGTATCTCTGTCTCTATGTATCTCCATGTGTCTCTGTCTCTATGTATCTCTATGTATCTCTGTCTCTATGTATCTCTATGTATCTCTGTCTCTTTGTATCTCTGTCTCTATGTATCTCTATGTATCTCTGTCTCTATGTATCTCCATGTATCTCTGTCTCTTTGTATCTCTATCTCTATGTATCTCTATGTATCTCTGTGTCTATGTATCTCCATGTGTCTCTGTCTCTATGTATCTCTATGTATCTCTGTCTCTATGTATCTATATGTATCTCTGTCTCTTTGTATCTCTGTCTCTATGTATCTCTATGTATCTCTGTCTCTATGTATCTCCATGTATCTCTGTCTCTTTGTATCTCTGTCTCTATGTATCTCTATGTATCTCTGTCTCTATGTATCTCCATGTGTGTCTGTCTCTATGTATCTCTATGTATCTCTGTCTCTATGTATCTCTATGTATCTCTGTCTCTACATAGCTCTGTCTCTATGTATCTCTGTCTCTATGTATATCTGTCTCTATACATCTCTATGTATCTCTGTCTCTATGTATCTCTGTCTCTATGTATCTCCATTTATCTCTGTCTCTATGTATCTATGTCTCTATGAATCTCTATGTATCTCTGTCTCCATGTATATATGTCTCCATGTATCTCTGTCTCTATGTATCTCTGTCTCTATGTCTCTATGTTTCTCTGTCTCTATATATCTCTGTCTCTATGGGTCTCTGTCTCTATGTATCTCTATGTATCTCTGTCTCTATGTATCTCTGTCTCTATGTCTCTCTGTCTGTATTAATCTCTGTCTCTATGTCTCTATGTCTCTCTGTCTCTATGTCTCTCTGTCTCTATGCATCTCTATGTATCTCTGTCTCTATGTATCTCTATGTAACTCTGTCTCTATGTATCTCTATGTAACTCTGTCTCTATATATATCTATGTATCTCTGTCTCTATGTATCTCTATCTCTATGTCTCTATGTATCTCTGTCTCTATATATATCTGTCTCTATGTATCTCTGCCTCTATATATATCTGTCTCTATACAGCTCTATGTATCTCTGTCTCTATGTTTCTCTGTCTCTATGTATCTCTGTCTCTATGTCTCTATGTATCTCTGTCTCTATGTATCTCTGTCTCTATGTATCTCTATGTATCTCTGTGTCTATGTATCTCCATGTATCTCTATCTCTATGTCTCTCTGTCTCTATGTATCTCTGTCTCTATGTCTATGTATCTCTGTGTCATTGTATCTCTGTCTCTATGTATCTCTGTCTCTATGTCTCTATGCATCTCTGTCTCTATGTATCTCTGTCTCTATGTATCTCTATGTATCTCTGTCTCTTTGTATCTCTGTCTCTATGTATCTCCATGTGTCTCTGTCTCTATGTATCTCTATGTATCTCTGTCTCAATGTATCTCTGTCTCTTTGTATCTCTGTCTCTATGTATCTCTATGTATCTCTGTCTCTATGTATCTCTGTCTCTATGTATCTCTATGTATCGCTGTCTCTATGTATCTCTGTCTCTATGTATCTCCATGTGTCTCTGTCTCTATATATATCCATGTGTCTCTGTCTCTATGTATCTCTGTCTCTATGGCTCTCTGTCTTTATGTCTCTCTGTCTCTATGCATATCTGTCTATGTATCTGTATGTCGCTCTGTCTCTATGTATCTCTATGTATCTCTGTCTCTATGTATCTCTATGTACACTGCTCAACAAAATAAAGGGAACACTAAAATAACACATCCTAGATCTGAATGAATGAAATAATCTTATTAAATACTTTTTTCTGTACATAGTTGAATGTGCTGACAACAAAATTACACAAAAATTATCAATGGAAATCAAATTTATCAACTGATGGTCTGGATTTGGAGTCACCCTCAAAATTAAAGTGGAAAACCACACTACAGGCTGATCCAACTTTGATGTAATGTCCTTAAAACAAGTCAAAATGAGGCTCAGTAGTGTGTGTGGCCTCCACGTGCCTGTATGACCTCTATGTCTCTATGTCTCTCTGTCTCTATGTCTCTCTGTCTCTATGCATCTCTATGTATCTCTGTCTCTATGTATCTCTATGTAACTCTGTCTCTATGTATCTCTATGTATCTCTGTCTCTATACATATCTACGTATCTCTGTCTCTATGTATCTCTATCTCTATGTCTCTATGTATCTCTGTCTCTATATATCTCTGTCTCTATGTATCTCTGTCTCTATATATACAGTGAGGGAAAAAAGTATTTGATCCCCTGCTGATTTTGTACGTTTGCCCACTGACAAAGAAATGATCAGTCTATAATTTTAATGGTAGGTTTATTTGAACAGTGAGAGACAGAATAACAAAAAAGGAATCCAGAAAAACACATGGCAAAAATGTTATAAATTGATTTGCATTTTAATGAGGGAAATAAGTATTTGACCCCTCTGCAAAACATGACTTAGTACTTGGTGGCAAAACCCTTGTTGGCAATCACAGAGGTCAGATGTTTCTTGTAGTTGGCCACCAGGTTTGCACACATCTCAGGAGGGATTTTGTCCCACTCCTCTTTGCAGATCTTCTCCAAGTCATTAAAGTTTTGAGGCTGACGTTTGGCAACTCAAACCTTCAGCTCCCTCCACAGATTTTCTATGGGATTAAGGTCTGGAGACTTGCTAGGCCACTCCAGGACCTTAATGTGCTTCTTCTTGAGCCACTCCTTTGTTGCCTTGGCCGTGTGTTTTGGGTCATTGTCATGCTGGAATACCCATCCATGACCCATTTTCAATGCCCTGGCTGAGGGAAGGAGGTTCTCACCCAAGATTTGACGGTACATGGCCCCGTCCATCGTCCCTTTGATGTGGTGAAGTTGTCCTGTCCCCTTAGCAGAAAACACCCCCAAAGCATAACGTTTCCACCTCCATGTTTGATGGTGGGGATGGTCTTCTTGGGGTCATAGGCAGCATTGCTCCTCCTCCAAACACGGTGAGTTGAGTTGATGCCAAAGAGCTCCATTTTGGTCTCATCTGACCACAACACTTTCACCCAGTTCTCCTCTGAATCATTCAGATGTTCATTGGCAAACTTCAGACGGGCCTGTATATGTGCTTTCTTGAGCAGGGGGACCTTGCGGGCGCTGCAGGATTTCAGTCCTTCACGCCGTAGTGTGTTACCAATTGTTTTCTTGGTGACTATGGTCCCAGCTGCCTTGAGATCATTGACAAGATCCTCCCGTGTAGTTCTGGGCTGATTCCTCACCGTTCTCATGATCATTGCAACTCCACGAGGTGAGATCTTGCATGGAGCCCCAGGCAGAGGGAGATTGACAGTTATTTTGTGTTTCTTCCATTTGCGAATAATCACACCAACTGTTGTCACCTTCTCACCGAGCTGCTTGGCGATGGTCTTGTAGCCCATTCCAGCCTTGTGTAGGTCTACAATCTTGTCCCTGACATCCTTAGAGAGCTCTTTGGTCTTAGCCATGGTGGAGAGTTTGGAATCTGATTGATTGATTGCTTCTGTGGACAGGTGTCTTTTATACAGGTAACAAGCTGAGATTAGGAGCACTCCCTTTAAGAGTGTGCTCCTAATCTCAGCTCGTTACCTGTATAAAAGACACCTGGGAGCCAGAAATCTTTCTGATTGAGAGGGGGTCAAATACTTATTTCCCTCATTAAAATGCAAATCAATTTATAACATTTTTGACATGCGTTTCTCTGTATTTTGTTGTTGTTATTCTGTCTCTCACTGTTCAAATAAACCTACCATTAAAATTATAGACTGATCATTTCTTTGTCAGTGGGCAAATGTACAAAATCAGCAGGGGATCAAATACTTTTTTCCCTCACTGTATCTGTCTCTATACATCTCTATGTATCTCTGTCTCTATGTTTCTCTGTCTCTATGTATCTCTGTCTCTATGTCTCTATGTATCTCTGTCTCTATGTATCTCTGTCTCTATGTATCTCTATGTATCTCTGTCTCTATGTATCTCCATGTATCTCTATCTCTATGTCTCTCTGTCTCTATGTATCTCTGTCTCTATGTCTCTATGTATCTCTGTCTCATTGTATCTCTGTCTCTATGTATCTCTGTCTCTATGTCTCTATGCATCTCTGTCTCTATGTATCTCTGTCTCTATGTATCTCTATGTATCTCTGTCTCTTTGTATCTCTGTCTCTATGTATCTCCATGTGTCTCTGTCTCTATGTATCTCTATGTATCTCTGTCTCAATGTATCTCTGTCTCTTTGTATCTCTGTCTCTATGTATCTCTATGTATCTCTGTCTCTATGTATCTCTGTCTCTATGTATCTCTATGTATCGCTGTCTCTATGTATCTCTGTCTCTATGTATCTCCATGTGTCTCTGTCTCTATATATATCCATGTGTCTCTGTCTCTATGTATCTCGGTCTCTATGGCTCTCTGTCTTTATGTCTCTCTGTCTCTATGCATATCTGTCTATGTATCTGTATGTCGCTCTGTCTCTATGTATCTCTATGTATCTCTGTCTCTCTGTATCTCTATGTACACTGCTCAACAAAATAAAGGGAACACTAAAATAACACATCCTAGATCTGAATGAATGAAATAATCTTATTAAATACTTTTTTCTTTACATAGTTGAATGTGCTGACAACAAAATTACACAAAAATTATCAATGGAAATCAAATGTATCAACCGATGGTCTGGATTTGGAGTCACCCTCAAAGTTAATGTGGAAAACCACACTACAGGCTGATCCAACTTTGATGTAATGTCCTTAAAACAAGTCAAAATGAGGCTCAGTAGTGTGTGTGGCCTCAACGTGCCTGTATGACCTCCCTACAACGCCTGGGCATGCTCCTGATGAGGTGGCGGATGGTCTCCTGAGGGATCTCCTCCCAGACCTGGACTAAAGCATCCGCCAACTCCTGGACAGTCTGTGGTGCAACGTGGCGTTGGTGGATGGAGCGAGACATGATGTCCCAGATGTGCTCAATTGGATTCAGGTCTGGGAAATGGGCGGGCCAGTCCATAGCATCAATGCCTTCCTCTTGCAGGAACTGCTGACACACTCCACCCACATGAGGTCTAGCATTGTCTTGCATTAGGAGGAACCCAGGGCCAACCGCACCAGCATATGGTCTCACAAGGGGTCTGAGGATCTCATCTCGGTACGTAATGGCAGTCAGGCCACCTCTGGCGAGCACATGGAGGGCTGTGTGGCCCCCCAAAGAAATGCCACCCCACACCATGACTGACCCACCGCCAAACCGGTCATGCTGGAGGATGTTGCAGGCAGCAGAACGTTCTCCACGGCGTCTCCAGACTCTTTCACGTCTGTCACATGTGCTCAGTGTGAACCTGCTTTCATCAGTGAAGAGCACAGGGCGCCAGTGGCGAATTTGCCAATCTTGGTGTTCTCTGGCAAATGCCAAACATCCTGCACGGTGTTGGGCTGTAAGCACAACCCCCACCTGTGGACGTCGGGCCCTCATACCACCCTCATGGAGTCTGTTTCTGACCGTTTGAGCAGACACATGCACATTTGTGGCCTGCTGGAGGTCATTTTGCAGGGCTCTGGCAGTGCTCCTCCTGCTCCTCCTTGCACAAAGGCGGAGGTAGCAGTCCTGCTGCTGGGTTGTTGCCCTCCTACGACCACCTCCACGTCTCCTGATGTACTGGCCTGTCTCCTGGTAGCGCCTCCATGCTCTGGACACTACGCTGACAGACACAGCAAACCTTCTTGCCACAGCTCGCATTGATGTGCCATCCTGGATGAGCTGCACTACCTGAGCCACTTGTGTGGGTTGTAGACTCCGTCTCATGCTACCACTAGAGTGAAAGCACCGCCAGCATTCAAAAGTGACCAAAACATAAGCCAGGAAGCATAGGAACTGAGAAGTGGTCTGTGGTCACCACCTGCAAAACCAGTCCTTTATTGGGGGTGTCTTGCTAATTGCCTATAATTTCCACCTGTTGTCTATTCCATTTGCACAACAGCATGTGACATTTATTGTCAATCAGTGTTGCTTCCTAAGTGGACAGTTTGATTTCACAGAAGTGTGATTGACTTGGAGTTACATTGTGTTGTTTAAGTGTTCCCTTTATTTTTTTTAGCAGTGTATATCTGTCTCTATGTGTCTCTTTGTATCTCTGTCTCTATGTATCTCTGTCTCTATGGGTCTCTGTCTCTATGTCTCTATGTAACTCTGTCTCTATGTATCTATGTCTCTATATCTCTATGTATCTCTGTCTCTATGTATCTCTGTCTCTATGTCTCTATGTATCTCTGTCTCTATGTATCTCTATCTCTATGTATCTCTGTCTCTATGTCTCTATGTATCTCTGTCTCTATGTATCTCTGTCTCTATGTATCTCTATGTATCTCTGTCTCTATATATCTCTGTCTCTATGTATCTCCATGTGTCTCTGTCTCTATGTATCTCTATGTATATCTGTCTCTATGTATCTCTGTCTTTATGTATCTCTATGTATCTCTGTCTCTATGTATCTCTTTCTCTATTTATCTCTGTCTCTATGTATCTCCATGTATCTATGTCTCTATGTCTCTATGTATCTCTGTCTCTATATATCTCTGTCTCTATGTATCTCTGTCTCTCTGTCTCTATGTATCTCTATGTATCTCTGTCTCTATGTATCTCTATGTATCTCTGTCTCTATGTATCTCCATGTGTCTCTGTCTCTATGTATCTCTATGTATCTCTGTCTCTATGTATCTCTGTCTCTATGTATCTTTATGTATATCTGTCTCTATGTATCTCTGTCTCTGTGTATATCTGTCTATATCGGTCTCTGTCTCTCTATATCTCTATGTATCTCTGTCTCTATGTCTCTCTGTCTCTATGTATCTCTGTCTCTATGTATCTCTGTCTCTATGTATCTCCATGTATCTCTGTCTCTATGTCTCTCTGTCTCTATGTATCTATGTCTATATATCTCTATGTATCTCTGTCTCTATGTCTCTCTGTCTCTATGTATCTCCATCTCTATGTCTCTATGTATCTCTGTCTCTATGTATGTCTGTCTCTATGTATCTCTATGTATCTCTCTCTATGTGTCTCTGTCTCTATTTATCTCTATGTATCTCTGTCTCTATGTATCTCCATGTATCTCTGTCTCTCTGTCTCTCTGTCTCTCTGTCTCTATGTATCTCTGTCTCTATGTATCTTTATGTATCTCTGTCTCTATGTATCTCTGTCTCTATGTCTCTATGTATATCTGTCTATATCGGTCTCTGTCTCTATGTATCTCTATGTATCTCTGTTTCTATGTATCTATGTCTCGATATCTCTATGTATCTCTGTCTCTATGTATCTCTGTCTCCATGTATCTATGTCTCTATGTATCTCAATGTATCTCTGTCTCTATGTATCTCTGTCTCTATGTATATCTGTCTCTATGTGTCTCTGTCTCTATGTATCTCTATGTATCTCTGTCTCTATGTATCTCGGTCTCTATGTATCTCTATGTATCTCTGTCTATATGTATCTCTGTCTCTATGTATCTTTATGTATCTCTGTCTCTATGTATCTCTGTCTCTATGTCTCTATGTATCTTTATGTATCTCTGTCTCTATGTATCTTTATGTATCTCTGTCTCTATGTATCTCTGTCTCTATGTCTCTATGTATCTTTATGTATCTCTGTCTCTATGTATCTTTATGTATCTCTGTCTCTATGTATCTCTGTCTCTTTATATCTCTATGTATCTCTGTCTCTATGTATCTCTGTCTCTATGTATCTCAATGTATCTCTGTCTCTATGTATCTCTGTCTCTATGTATCTCTGTCTCTATGTGTCTCTGTCTCTATGTATCTCTATGTATCTCTGTCTCTATGTATCTCTATGTATCTCTGTCTCTATGTATCTCCATGTATCTCTGTCTCTATGTCTCTCTGTCTCTATGTATCTCTGTCTCTATGTCTCTATGTATCTCTGTCTATCTGTCTCTCTGTGTCTATGTATCTCTGTCTCTATGTCTCTATGTATCTCTGTCTCTATGTATCTCTGTCTCTATGTATCTCTGTCTCTATGTATATATGTCTCTATATCTCTATGTATCTCTGTCTCTATGTATCTTTGTCTCTATGTCTCTCTGTCTCTATGTATCTCAATGTATCTCTGTCTCTATGTATCTCTGTCTCTATGTATCTCTGTCTCTACGTGGTCCTCTGTAGCTCAGCTGGTAGAGCACGGCGCTTGTAACGCCAAGGTAGTGGGTTCGATCCCCGGGACCACCCATACACAAAAAAATGTATGCACGCATGACTGTAAGTCGCTTTGGATAAAAGCGTCTGCTAAAATGGCATATTATTAAAATGGCATATTATGTGTCTCTGTCTCTATGTATCTCTATGTATCTCTGTCTCTATGTATCTCTGTCTCTATGTATCTCTGTATCTCTGTCTCTATCTCTCTGTCTCTATGTATCTCTGTCTCTATGTATCTCTATGTCTCTATGTATCTCCATGTGTCTCTGTTTCTATGTATCTCTATGTATATCTGTCTCTATGTATCTCTGTCTTTATGTATCTCTATTTATCTCTGTCTCTATGTATCTCCATGTATCTATGTCTCTATGTCTCTATGTATCTCTGTCTCTATGTATCTCTGTCTCTATGTATCTCTGTCTCTATGTATCTCTGTCTCTGTGTATCTCTATGTATCTCAGTCTCTATGTATCTTTGTCTCTATGTATCTTTATGTATCTCTGTCTCTATGTATATCTGTCTATATCGGTCTCTGTCTCTCTACATCTCTATGTATCTCTGTCTCTATATATATCCATGTATCTATGTCTCTATGTTTCTCAGTTTCTATGGCTCTGTCTTTATGTCTCTCTGTTTCTATGCATATCTGTCTATGTATCTGTTTGTTTCACTGTCTCTATGTATCTCTGTCTCTCTGTCTCTATGTATCTCTGTCTCTATGTCTCTATGCATCTCTGTCTCTATGTATCTCTGTCTCTATCTCTGTCTCTGTCTCTCTGTCTCTATGTATCTCTGTCTCTATATCTCTATGTATCTCTGTCTCTATGTATCTCTGTCTCTATGTATCTCTATGTATCTCTGTCTCTATGTATAGCTGTCTCTATGTCTCTATGTATCTCTGTCTCTATGTATCTTTGTCTCTATGTGTCTCTGTCTCTATGTATCTCTATGTATCTCTGTCTCTATGTTTCTCTATGTATCACTGTCTCTATGTATCTCCATGTTTCTCTGTCTCTATGTCGGTCTTTCTCTATGTATCTCTGTCTCTATGTCTCTATTTATCTCTGTCTCTATGTATCTCTGTCTCTATGTATCTTTGTCTCTATGTATCTCTATGTATCTCTGTCTCTATGTATCTCTGTCTCTATGTATCTACATGTGTCTCTGTCTCTATATATCTCTATGTATATCTGTCTCTATGTATCTCTGTCTTTATGTATCTCTGTCTCTATGTATCTCTTTCTCTATTTATCTCTGTCTATATGTATCTCCATGTATCTATGTATCTCAGTCTCTATGTATTTCTGTCTCTATGTATCTCCATTTTTCTCTGTCTCTATGTAGCTCTATGTATCTCTGTCTCTATGTATCTCTGTCTCTATGTATCTTTATGTATCTCTGTCTCTATGTATCTCTGTCTCTATGTCTCTATGTATATTTGTCTATATCGGTCTCTGTCTCTCTATATCTCTATGTATCTCTGTCTCTATGTATCTCTGTCTCTATGTATCTCTGTCTCTATGTATCTCCATGTAT
This sequence comes from Coregonus lavaretus, assembly GCF_964263955.1. NCBI lineage: Eukaryota > Metazoa > Chordata > Actinopteri > Salmoniformes > Salmonidae > Coregonus > Coregonus lavaretus. The sequence goes on from NC_140016.1 coordinate 9,177,017, forward strand.
CTCTGTCTCTATGTCTCTCTGTCTCTATGTATCTCTGTCTCTATGTCTCTATGTATCTCTGTCTCTATGTATCTCTGTCTCTATGTATCTCTGTCTCTATGTCTCTATGTATCTCTGTCTCTATGTATCTCTATGTATCTCTGTCTCTTTGTATCTCTATGTATCTCTGTCTCTATGTATCTCTCTGTATCTCTGTCTCTATGTATCTCTGTCTCTATGTATCTCCATGTGTCTCTGTCTCTATGTATCTCTGTCTCTATGGCTCTCTGTCTTTATGTCTCTCTGTTTCTATGCATATCTGTCTATGTATCTGTATGTCTCTCTGTCTCTATGTATCTCTGTCTCTCTGTCTCTCTGTCTCTATGTATCTATGTCTCTATGTCTCTATGTATCTCTGTCTCTATGTATCTCTCTCTATGTATCTCTATGTATCTCTGCCTCTATGTCTCTCTGTCTCTATGTATCTCTGTCTCTATGTCTCTATGTATTTCAGTCTCTATGTATCTCTGTCTCTATGTATCTCCATGTGTCTCTGTCTCTATGTATCTCTATGTATCTCTGTCTCTATGTATCTCTGTCTCTATGTATCTCTATGTATCTCTGTCTCTATGTATCTCTATGTATCTCTGTCTCTATGTATCTCTATGTATCTCTCTCTCTATGTATCTCCATGTATCTCTGTCTCTATGTCTCTCTGTCTCTATGTATCTCTGTCTCTATGTCTCTATGTATCGCTGTCTCTATGTATCTCTGTCTCTATGTCTCTATGTATCTCTGTCTCTATGTATCTCTGTCTCTATGTATCTCTGTCTCTATGTATCTCTATGTATCTCCATGTGTCTCTGTCTCTATGTATCTCTATGTATCTCTGTCTCTATGTATCTCTGTCTCAATGTATATCTATGTATCTCTGTCTCTATGTATCTCCATGTGTCTCTGTCTCTATGTATCTCTGTCTCTATGTATCACTTTCTCTATGTATCTCTGTCTCTATGTCTATATGTATCTCTGTCTCTATGTATCTCTATTTATCTCTGTCTCTACGCATCTCTATGTATCTCTTTCTCTATGTATCTCTATGCATATCTGTCTCTATGTATCTCTGTCTCTATGTATCTATATGTATCTCTGTCTCTATGTATCTCTGTCTCTGTGGCTCTCTGTCTTTATGTCTCTCTTTCTCTATGCATATCTGTCTATGTATCTGTATGTCTCTCTGTCTCTATGTATCTGTATGACTCTCTGTCTCTATGTATCTATATGTATCTCTGTCTCTATGTATCTCTGTCTCTATGTCTCTATGTATCTCTGTCTCTATGTATCTCTGTCTCTATGTATCTCTATGTATCTCTGTCTCTATGTATCTCTATGTCTCTCTGTCTCTATTTATCTCTGTCTCTACGCATCTCTATGTATCTCTTTCTCTATGTATCTCTATGCATATCTGTCTCTATGTATCTCTGTCTCTATGTATCTATATGTATCTCTGTCTCTATGTATCTCTGTCTCTGTGGCTCTCTGTCTTTATGTCTCTCTTTCTCTATGCATATCTGTCTATGTATCTGTATGTCTCTCTGTCTCTATGTATCTGTATGACTCTCTGTCTCTATGTATCTATATGTATCTCTGTCTCTATGTATCTCTGTCTCTATGTCTCTATGTATCTCTGTCTCTATGTATCTCTGTCTCTATGTATCTCTATGTATCTCTGTCTCTATGTATCTCTATGTCTCTCTGTCTCTATTTATCTCTGTCTCTACGCATCTCTATGTATCTCTTTCTCTATGTATCTCTATGTATCTCTGTCTCTATGTATCTCTGTCTCTATGTATCTCTATGTATCTCTGTCTCTATGTATCTCCATGTGTCTCTGTCTCTATGTATCTCTGTCTCTATGTATCTCAATGTGTCTCTGTCTCTATGTATCTCTGTCTCTGTGGTTCTCTGTCTTTATGTCTCTCTTTCTCTATGCATATCTGTATATGTATCTGTATGTCTCTCTGTCTCTATGTATCTATATGTATCTCTGTCTCTATGTATCTCTGTCTCTATGTGTCTCTGTCTCTATGTATCTCTGTCTCTATGTATCTCTATGTATCTCTGTCTCTATGTATCTCTGTCTCTATGTATCTCCATGTATCTCTGTCTCTCTGTCTCTATGTATCTCTATGTTTCTCTATCTCTATGTATCTCTGTCTCTATGTCTCTATGTATCTCTGTCTCTATGTATCTCTGTCTCTATGTTTCTCTATGTATCTCTGTCTGTATGTATTTCTGGCTCTATGTATCTCTGTCTCTATGTATCTCTATGTATCTCTGTCTCTATGTATCTCTGTCTCTATGTCTCTATGTATCTCTGTCTCTATGTCTCTCTGTCTCTATGTATCTCTGTCTCTATGTCTCTATGTATCTCTGTCTCTATGTATCTATGTCTATATGCATCTCTATGTATCTCTGTCTCTATGTATCTCTCCTCTCCTCTCCTCTCCTCTCCTCTCCTCTCCTCTCCTCTCCTCTCCTCTCCTCTCCTCTCCTCTCCTCTCCTCTCCTCTCCTCTTCCTCAGCCTGATATTAATGAATGGTGTTCTCTATGTGGGGCCTGGATATGTGAAGCCCAGAAAGCACCTCTTGAGTGATGATTATGTCTGTGCCAGTATTCTACACACACACGCACACACACACGTTCGCCTGACCTGCTGTGAACACAGGGGCTCGCTGTATCAGATCAGGCCACTGTCACAGGGGCAATTAGACAGAGCACAGGCCCTCCTCTCATACCATCACTGTCTATTAGATAGAGACAGACCCTCCTCTCATACCATCACTGTCTATTAGATAGAGACAGACCCTCCTCTCATACCATCACTGTCTATTAGATAGAGACAGACCCTCCTCTCATACCATCACTGTCTATTAGATAGAGACAGACCCTCCTCTCATACCATCACTGTCTATTAGATAGAGACAGACCCTCCTCTCATACTGTCACTGTCTATTAGATAGTGACAGACCCTCCTCTCATACTGTCACTGTCTATTAGATAGAGACAGACCCTCCTCTCATACCATCACTGTCTATTAGATAGAGACAGACCCTCCTCTCATACCGTCACTGTCTATTAGATAGAGACAGACCCTCCTCTCATACCATCACTGTCTATTAGATAGAGACAGACCCTCCTCTCATACCATCACTGTCTATTAGATAGAGACAGGCCCTCCTCTCATACTGTCACTGTCTGTTAGATAGAGACAGACCCTCCTTTCATACTGTCACTGTCTGTTAGATAGAGACAGGCCCTCCTCTCATACCATCACTGTCTATTAGATAGAGGGATGGAGAGGAGAGGAGAGGAGAGGAGAGGAGAGGAGAGGAGAGGAGAGGAGAGGAGAGGAGAGGAGAGGAGAGGAGAGGAGAGGAGAGGAGAGGAGAGGAGAGGAGAGGAGACAGGGAGATACATAGAGACAGAGATACATAGAGCTCTGTGGAGTGTACGGCTTAAAGTGGTCCTATGGACAGATACTCCAATCTCCACTGTGGAGCTTTGCAGGTCCTTCAGGGTTATCTTTGGTCTCTTTGTTGCCTTTCGGATTTTTGCCCTCCTTGCCTGGTCATTGAGTTTTGGTGGGCGGCCCTCTCTTCGCAGGTTTGTTGTGGTGCCATATTCTTTCCATTTTTTAATAATGGATTTAATGGTGCTCCGTGGGATGTTCAAAGTTTCTGATATTTTTTTATAAATCAACTGTTTGGAGAGCTCCTTGGTCTTCATGGTGCCGCTTGGTGGTGCCCCTTGCTTAGTGGTGTTGCAGACTCTGGGGCCTTTCAGAACAGGTGTATATATACTGAGATCATATGACAGATCATGTGACACTTAGATTGCATACAGGTGGACTTTATTTAACTAAATATGTGACTTCTGAAGGTAGTTGGTTGCACCAGATCTTATTTAGGGGCTTCATAGCAAAGGGGATGAATACATACAGTTGAAGTCGGAGGTTTACATACACCTTAGCCAAATACATTTAAACTCTGTTTTTCACAATTCCTGACATTTAATCCTAGTAAAAATTCCCTGTTTTAGGTCAGTTAGGAACACCACTTTATTTTAAGAATGTGAAATGTCAGAATAATAGTAGAGAGAATTATTTATTTCATCACATTCCCAGTGGGTCAGAAGTTTACATACACTCAATTAGTATTTGGTAGCATTGCCTTTAAAATTGTTTAACTTGGGTCAAACGTTTCGGGTAGCCTTCCACAAGCTTCCCACAATAAATTGGTGTAACTGAGTCAGGTTTGTAGGCCTCCTTGCTCGCACACGCTTTTTCAGTTCTTCCCACAAATGTTCTATAGGATTGAGGTCAGGGCTTTGTGATGGTCACTCCAATACCTTGACTTTGTTGTCCTTAAGCCATATTGCCACAACTTTGGAAGTATGCTTGGGGTCATTGTCCATTTGGAAGACCCATTTGCGACCAAGATTTAACTTCCTGACTGATGTCTTGAGATGTTGCTTCAATGTATGCACATAATTTTCCTTCCATCTATTTTGTGAAGAGCACCAGTCCCTCCTGCAGCAAAGCACCCCCACAGCATGATGCTGCCACCCCCGTACTTCACGGTTGGGATGGTGTTCTTCGGCTTGCAAGGCACCCCCTTTTTCCTCCAAACATAACGATGGTCATTATGGCCAAACAGTTCTATTTTTGTTTCATCAGACCAGAGGACATTTCTCCAAAAAGTATGATCTTTGTCCCCATGTGCAGTTGCAAACCGTAGTCTAGCTTTTTTATGGCGGTTTTGGAGCAGTGGCTTCTTCCTTGCTGAGCGGCCTTTCAGGTTATGTCGATATAGGACTCGTTTTACTGTGGACATAGATACTTTTGTACCTGTTTCCTCCAGCATCTTCACAATGTCCTTTGCTGTTGTTCTGGGATTGATTTTCACTTTTCGCACCAAAGTACATTAATCTCTAGGAGACAGAACGCGTCTCCTTCCTGAGCGGTATGGCGGCTGCGTGGTCCCATTGTCACGAATTCCGCCGAGACTGCTCCTCCTCCTTGTTCGGGCAGGCTTCGGCGTTCGTCGTCTCCGGAGTACTAGCTGCTACCGTTTTATGTTCTCTATGTTTGTTTGGTTTTGTCTGATTAGTGCACCTGTTCCATATCACGTATTGATTATGTCATCTATAAGTTTCCTTTGGTTTTGTTTGTAGTTGTGTGTTGTTGTCCGCCTGTCCGTTGGTGATTTGTATTTTCCTCTCGTGAATTTAGTGTATTGACGCACTGTTTGCGTATTCACTTGTATTTTGTGTATTTACGCACAGTATGCGTAATCGCTCGCCTCCGTTGTGTTGAGGCCCGTTATTTTGTATTGTCGTGTTTTGACAAGTAAAGTCTGTTGGACTAAGCTTCTGTGTCCTGCGCCTGACTCCAACACCACATCCACATCAGTTCGTGACAGAACAACACACCATAAAATGGAGTCAGCAGGAGCAGCGGCGGCGACCGAGTCGCTGGAGGATCGGGTCAGCTGCCAGGACGCCAGGATCCAGCAACTCGGCTCCGCCATGCAGGAGGTAATGAACACCCTGCGCCGATGGGAAAGGGGAGGCGTGCCCACACCTCCTCCTACATTACCACCACCATCGGCCAGCCCCACCAAACCAGCTCCGGAATCCAGTGGGATTCGGCTCTCGCTCCCGAGGGCGTATGATGGCACCGCAGCCGGATGTCAGGGGTTCCTCCTTCAGGTGGAACTCTACCTGGCCACCATACACCCGGCGCCCTCGGGATACGAGAGCGTTTCCGCCCTCATCTCCTGTCTCTCCGGCAAGGCGTTGGAGTGGGCCAACGCCGAATGGAGGGGAATAGACGCCGCCACCATCAGCTACGCGGAGTTCTCCCGCCGCTTCAGGGCAGTTTTCGATCACCCTCCTGAGGGTAAAGCGGCGGGGGAGCGTCTGTTCCACCTCCGACAGGGGAAGAGGAGCGCACAGGAGTTCGCCCTGGATTTCCGGACTCTAGCGGCGGATGCGGGGTGGAATGAGAGGGCCCTCGTCGACCACTATAGGTGTAGCCTGCGTGGCCGTGGAGGACACATGTCACGGTTCAGACAGACGACCAGAGGACCACAATTGCGTCACACCAGAAAGTTTATTAAAACTTAAGGGAAAAGGGAAGTAGGGAGTGAATGAAGGCTCCAGGGGAAACAGGGATCCCGTCCAATGTGCTGGGTCTGTGCCCCCCCCAGTGGCAGCGATGCGTCCTATGAAGCCGGTGGTGGGTGGTCCAGAAGTCCTGGGGGGGGGAGACACAGACACAACAGGGCGGAATGAAACAAGGCAGCAGTACAGTTCAAGGGAAAATCCAAATACGTAGTAGCAAGGCAGAAGGCTGGTCAGAGTTACCGGGATTGAAGAGTAGTCAGGAGTCGTTATGGCAGAAGCAGGTCTGGATCTCCTGGGGCAGAAGAGTATCCAAAAAACAGGCAGGTCCGGGGTCACAAAACCAGGGTGAGCCAGAAGCGCGAGCAAACAGGTTCCGGGTGTGAGCTTTGCAGACGATCTGACACCGGAGAGCTGAAAGACAGGGCCTTAAATACTGGGAGAGGTAGTGGGTAATGCAGCGCAGCTGGCAGAGTAATTAGAGCAGAGCAGAGCAGGGACAGGTGGAGCTAGTTAGGCTGAGTAGAGAGAGTGGTGAGCAGAGTGGAAGAAAATTAAGGTGGTAACCCGGTGGAGTGAGAGGCTCATGACAGAACCCCCCCCCCAAGGGACGGCCCCAGAAGTCCCAAGAGCAACACCACGCCGGGCGGGAGGAGGGGAGCCGGAGGAGGGCTAGAACTCCTCCGAACGGTCCGAGTGAACGTCCTCATCCTCGGAGGAAGCCGGAGGGCCGTGGTCGGGAGATGGGACAGGTCCCGAGACAGGATCAGGCACAGGACAGGAAGCCGAGCGGGCAGGACGGTTAGGGACCCCTCTGGGGCGGCCCCTACGGATTGCAGGTTGATCAGGATGCCGTTGGTGGAAAGCGGTGATGAGAGTCCTATCCACAATCCGACTAGCTGGCACCCAGGTCCTTTCCTCAGGTCCATAGCCCTCCCAGTCAATGAGGTACTGGAGACCCCTACCCCTCCGTCTGGACCGAAGCAGGCGGCGGACGGTGTAAACCAGACCACCATCGACGAGCCGTGGAGGAGGAGGACAAGGCGCAGCAGGGACCAGCGGACTCTCATGGATGGGCTTAATCTTAGACACATGGAAAGTGGGGTGCACCCTCAGGGAATTAGGCAGTTGGAGCCGGACAGCAGTTGGGCTAATCACTCTTATGATAGGGAATGGGCCAATGAACCGAGGTGCCAGCTTCTGCGACTCCACCCTGAGTGGCAGGTTCTTCGATGACAACCACACCCTTTGACCAACATGGTAGGTGGGAGCAGGAATTCTCCGACGGTTGGCCCCGGTAGTGTAGCTGGCAACGGATCTGAGGAGTGTGGCTCGGGCTTGTGACCAGGTGCGGCGACATCGACGGGCAAAAGCAAGTGCAGATGGGCAAGTAACCTCCTCTTCCTGGCTGGCAAATAGAGGAGGCTGGTATCCATAAACACATTGGAAAGGGGACATACCGATGGCAGAGCAGGTCAGAGAATTGTGTGCGTACTCCACCCATGTCAATTGCTGCGACCAGGAGTGGGGGTTGCGTGAAGTCATGCATCGCAGTGCCTTCTCGAGCTCCTGATTAGCCCGCTCTGACTGCCCATTGGATTGGGGATGGAATCCGGAAGTCAGACTGACTGTGGCTCCCAGCAGGTGACAGAACTCCTTCCAAAAAGCGGAGGAGAATTGAGGACCACGGTCAGAAACTACATCCTTAGGCAGTCCGTGGATCCGGAAGACGTGTTCCAGGACCACCTGGGCGGTCTCCTTGGCGGTTGGGAGCTTGGGGAGGGGAATGAAGTGTGCCATCTTGCTGAAACGGTCAACAATGGTGAGAATGACGGTCATGCCACTTGAAGGGGGCAGCCCCGTGACAAAGTCAAGGGCGATGTGAGACCAGGGACGTCTGGGCACAGGCAGGGGCTGCAGCAATCCGGCTGGGGGCTGGCAGGACGACTTGTGTTGGTTGCAGATGGGGCAGGCTTGGACGAATTCCCGTACATCCCTTCTCAGAGAGGGCCACCAGAACCTCTGGGCGAGCAGGTTGTAAGTGCGGGTGGAGCCAGGGTGACAAGTGTTGTAGAAACATTTTACTAGATAATCAACTCAAAAATATCTCTCAAGACATCGGAGCCTGTGAATTTAAGAATTTAGACTTTATTGCATATAAAGCCGAGCCTTTCTCCATGGAGAAAGAACTGGCTCTCCTTGGCTCAAAGATCTCCTTTTATACAAATATAAGAGCATAGTCATCCTTACATACACAGTTGCTATCCTTAGGGTAATTGATTAACTTCTTCCATGGCCACGCTACCCTTATCTTTCAACGTCTACATGTTGTTTTTCTCCAAAAAGGCTATGTGAACTTTTCCATATGACCTCTTCCTTTTATCTCATTATATTGGTGGCAGACCCTTTCTCAAAAATAACACACATACATACATTAAAGGCATTTATCATTTACCATCCTCCCTGGACCTTGAGATTATGTGCATGTGGCCATGTGTCAGGTCATAGGGTCATAAGTAAACAAATGATAACACTAGGTCCATTATTACTCCAATCTCCACACAGCCATCACAAGGAGTTGAATGTACCTCACATGTCATTGACATACCCAGACCAGCTGCAGAGAGTCCATGAAAAACACACAAATGTCTCTGCTCTGTATTAACCCCTCAACTGGCTCTCAATCCATAAACACTCCAAGGCATATAGGTTTTCAATTTTACAACATATCCATGCTTATTACTAATATTATTATTTTACCTTTGACCTTTCCTTACATTTGCCTTCATGATACATAAAATAATACCACATATCCCCCCTTTGGGACATTATAATATTGTCCCATCAATACAAAGATTAATCACTCATATCACAAGTATTATAACAATCAAAATAATCAATATCCATATCTAATCAAGTAATTGCCATGTCAACATCACTAAGCATTAATATTATAAGTTATTCAGATCAGTCAGTCCACTTATAACTTATAATCATAATCAAATGAATTACCCAAAACAACTTTAAAATGACAATTCTTAATTAGTCACCTTTGTTCCATCATTCAAAGTTAAAACTCTCACCTTGGCACGTATATTTATATTATACTAATTCTAGCATTAACTTCCTCATAACAAGAATTACATCAGATCAGTACCCTAATGCATTGTCCAAATTACTATAAATTTAGTAGTGTATAATACCTCCTTAATCAACATACTACCTCAACTAACACTCCCTTCCTCTACCGGCACTCAATCTTCTGGCGTCTTCATTATTCTTCATTATGTTGTTCATAGTTCATCTTGAATTGCCCATAACAATGTCCCAATTCCAATGTCACACCTGAACCACCACACCTCCCCCATCATCCTGTTTTGTCCATGTGCAACCCAGTATACCCAAACTAGGAAGAACGTTCCCTTTGCATAGACCTCTTTCCTCACATTCTTGAAAGAAAAAACACAAAAGAGAAGGCATTTGATTGCTTTGATTTGATGCTGGATTCAGGTCTCCTGGCAGGGGTGGTTCCGACAAGAACGTCTTCAACGCCTTTGTTGTTCCTCTTCAGCCGAGTAGAGGATTTTTGGTTTTTATTGAGGTTTACACCGTTCTGAGCCAATTGATCTCTGCAATGCATTACGACACCATCCGTTGTAACCTCAGGAAAGGACAGATCATAACAGTTCAGTTGAGTTAATTTCCAATCCAAAACATCCCTAGTAACATCGTCTACATGACAAATCATTATGTTTCACATTCTCCCTTGAATTCTTCCCAAATTATATAACCCAATTGTTTTATTGTAACATTCCTATATTTTTCTCATACTCTATTTGACATTAATCTAGTGTTTCCCTTTCCTTGTTCCTATTCTAACACTTGCTTATACTTCTCTCCTCTAATAACACTTTCCCCTGGAAATCTAACACCAAATACTACATCAAATTGTTTATCTAAGTCTTGGACTGTTCTCCTTATGTCTATGATTCACCTGTCTCCTTCTTTCATTATCTTAAGGTCACACTACCCCATGTGACTTCCCCATACTCTTTGTGTTGGTTTCTCACACACCAATAATATTTTAACCCTTGTATTTTAATAGTGATCCCTTCCTGTATTTTTAGTTATGGTTCCTGCCTGTGCAAGAATATACATTCTAATCCTGTCTATATCCCTTCTATGTCTTGTTCTTCTGCTCTTTATTATTATCAGTACTCTATTCCCCTTATTCTCAGGTAACTAGTCAAGTGTAGAGAAATCAATGATAAGGATATCTGGTGCGTCTTGGAGATCTGGAATCTCTCAATCATCAGTTCCCTCACTCTGGTACAATGGTTAAGATGATACCCGATACTCCCCTCTATCCGTACCATCGTTGGTATAACCTGGACAACGATGTGTATGGTTACTTCAATTGATAACCTTCCCCCATCACTAGGGTTTCCGGATCAGCCAAAGTCCCTCTCAATCTATCGACATCGGTCTGTGAAAAGTGTCCTTCTATCAGCCTTCCCATAGGGACTACCCATGCTGCAAAGACACAAGCACAGACACACACAAAAAACAACAATACTACCCAATGGCTGAGGTTGGAACACTCCTATAGTGAAACATTAATCTTAGTATCTGTCTCCACCAGTTTTACCATCATTAAGGCAGCCAACAACACCTGGTGCAGGCCCCTCCACATAGGGTCTTTCCAGCTCTTTCTTCTGTAGTCTTTTGCCATCACATAGTCTCCATGGCACAGAAAATACTCAGATGATCCTACTCAGTTGGGCATAGTTATCTTCACCCATGAATCATGAAAAGAAAATCTTAAGAACATTGTTAGGTTAGGTGAGACACAGTATGCTACTTATGTCCTCTCATCCGTCAAAAGAAGCCTTGAGATTATGAAGCACACCTGCTTCCAGCTTGTTGTAGTCCACTTATCTCATAGACAGACCACCTCTACACCATGCCTCCTATCACAAAAACAAAAATGATTTAACCTAACCCATAACACATTATTGCTACTGCTCACATCCTTAATACACCTTGCATATTTCCCCACAAAACCATAATAAACCATTAAAACCTCTAATAAACCCAACTTCCCCCCTTGGACACATACATCACATCGTGATTCATGTGTACAAAAAACAAAACAAAACAATATTGCCTATCAAACCTAAAATAATAACTAACCTTAAAATGACAACCCTTGAGCATATCTTTACTTAACTGTATTCCATAACACTATTCAAGGAATACTTCTCCTTCAGGACTAACTCTCTCACTTCATCCTTGTCCTGTTTAGACTAATTTATATATAGGACTTTTCCAAATTATAAACTTCTTCACAATTATCCTTATTTTATCTAACCCCCTAATTCAGCATGCCTCTAGAATTCATAGTGCGGTTGATCAGGTCACACTATAAAGCCAGGACAGATTTCAGAGGTCATTGAAATCATTCAATGAATTGTTTCATCCTATAGTATACTACTTCTAACAACCATCAAAACCTTTCATAAATGTTGTAATTCCTTAGTACAGCTCTTTTCAAAATAAATCACACATATGTACTTATCCCTCAGTAAATAAAACCAAATGACATGTGTATGCCCCTTTAAGATATTTCACTTCCATCCTGTCAAAAAAACAAAAAACAATTAGAAATAAAAATCCTATACAACTAACATTTCATACTAAGTAGTTTGTTTGTGGTTATTTGAACACCATATAGTAAAACAATAAACAAACAAAAATGGCCAGGCCTTATTTATTTTGGTAGCTCCCTATGACAACCTAAAAATAAACCTACTTAATCTTACTAACTAGCTCCACCCTAGCCTACAGACTTTTTTAACCTCCCAATAAAAAATCCCCATGTTCCTGGAAGAGAAAGTATACATGTCGTTAACATATAATCAACAATCCAAAGATAGTAATTACACACAAAACATCATACATATCTCCCCAGTCCTATCTCATCAACAATCATTAACCCCAGCATCGATTTAAAATTGTTTGATACGTCGTGTCCTACTTTACCCCTAACCTAAAATTTTAGGAGACTCCCATCAATCCTTAAAAGAAAACTCCCACTTAGAAGACACTAGATAATAACCCATTTTATTAAGTTAACTCCACCTTCCACTAAAAACCTATAACCCCATTTTAGTAATTTAAACGTTGCAAACTGTTGCATCGATGTTTTCTTTTTTTTTTCCCCAAATATAAACTTATTGTTTCATAATCCAAAACCCATAAAAAGATGTCTACTTAATCCATCAAGTCAACAGCAACAACTACCTCCCAAGGTTCAATGTACTATAAACAATCTATCATTATCTGAAGTAATAAAACATCATCATAACTCACTGCTGTTTAAACAAACTATATAATGTCATAATAAAATGATCAATTATCAAATATCGTTCCTTATTCAACTATCGAGACATGTTCTTCATTAGTTAATCGTCTCCACAAAGCAATACTACCTAATAACATATTCTCATTCTCCTAAATATAAATCAATAAAACATCCAATTCACCAATATGCAATTACTATGTTATCCTATTCAACATAGATTGGTAGGACATCTTCCCTATACTGTTATCAACGAAACCAGTAATTCACATCAATAACATCAATGTAAAAGATTTGCTTTCTGTCCCCTACTGGATTCGAACCAGGGACCCTCTGCACACATTGACAACTTTCACCATAAAAGTACCATTACCCGTCGCTCCACCAGTGCCACACAAAGCATCTACTTCCAGTTCATAGAGCAAATGACGTCACCCAACGAAAACCACACTAGCTCTCACCGCTAACTAGCTAGCAATCTCCTGCCGATAACATTCAAGTCATTTAGCAGATGCTCTTATTCCAAGCGACTCACAATTAGTGGGCTCATACATTATTATACTTATACTAGCCCCCCTTGGGAATCGAACACCCAACCCTGGCGTTGTAAGCACCGTGCTCTACCAACTGAGCTACCCGGGCCACAGATGAGCGTATAGTGCCCTCCGCTCATAATATTATAATTGTAGCCTATTGCATTACTTTTGTTTAAAATATACGTTTGTTTAGTCAACAAATCTAGAACCCACTATAAATGGGTGCTTATTCACTCAGCATAAAAGCAAAAGTTCCTTGCATCCCCTAGTTCACGTAATGAAAATACATTATGATTCTACAATTCACCAAATATTCGCATACACCACTGGTGACGCAAACCATAGAATGAAGTAATAACAATTAGAATTTTGTCAAATAGATGTTTTCCATCCAACTATTCAAAATTTCTTTAAATAACTATTTCAGCTCAATACAGTCAAACAAGTATGACTCTCTTTTTACCGGAAACTAATTCATGCTTTTAGTAAAATCTATTCACATCCCAACAATAGCTAATAATATATGTATATTAATATTATTAAAATACCTTACTTTCATTCCAGTCTACCTAAACAATTCAAATTATGGCCAAATCTCTTATCCAAATTGCCAGTCCGCTATTCAAATGTAACTGTCCTTTCTGATTTAGACTATAGACACTCCTCCTTTCCCGTTGAATAAGTGAGTCCTTCAGTCTGAAAAGACGCAGGCTACTCAATCTTCCAATCTTATCCTGACTGTTCCTTCAATCTAAACAACCCCAACTATAGCTAAACTATACTTAGAAAACCTAGACTCTGTTCAGCGATGCAAAACCCATGCTTTATCGAAATGACAAGTTAATCCTTTTTTATTCCAATGATAATGGTCAGTAGTATTAGTATCTGGAACATACCACACTTTATCAGAAAATAGTTCTGAAGGACACAGTTCTCACACGCTCAACGTAATCAACTTAGCAGTCAACAAGTCAAACCCCACATTCATTGATTTGAAAACAGATCTAACAACCTAACCAAATGAATTATATATCTGCTTCTGAAATAATATATAGTTTATTATTATGCTTAATTCTACCACATGTCCTATGTACTCTCTCCCATTTCCACATCCACCTACGTTTTTGAACAAGTCAACACCTATAATTGTATTATTTTACGTAGTCAATTTATCATAATACTGCATTACCTCTAACGTTTCTAAATATATCGTCCGAAACATACTCTAACAGATGTATCAAAATACAATGCATAGACGTCATATGACCACACCAATAAACGTGACCTGTTCCTCCAACAGGATTTATTCTACCCCTCCTGGTAACGTGAATTTTCTACACTCAGTTGGTCAATGAATATCCACGCACCATTCACTCTTCCTCTCTTGGTGTGAGACCGGGTGCGTCCTTCCTACCAGGTTATACTCAAACAGTGGTCCAGGACAGGTGCGCGAACCTTTCTCCACCAAACACCGACACTTCAAACGACCTCAAACACAGCTTCTCTCCTCAACACAGAAAATAAGCTGTTATCTGCAGGATTTCTTATTATTCTCATTCATATAGATGAGCAGCCACTTGTGCCCAAATGAATCAGACAGTTGAATGACTCACAGCCGCCAAAGTAAACCACTCATGAGCAGATGAGCAGACCTAGTCTTGGTTTACTCTTTATCAAAAAGTTTGAGCCCCTGTGATTATTTAACCCGTTCACCTACTCAGGATGACCCAACTTTTTTACCTGTCCCACCCTACCTAATTTTGGCATCACCACACACAGGATGATGACCTGCCCGTTCAGTCCTCTGGAATTTTAGCTTTCCAAAGCGTTTATCCACAGGATTTATTGGCATCACCACACACAGGATGATGACCTACTTACCCGTACAGACCTCTAACAAAGAATTTATCATCAGAGCGGTATCCGTAAGTAATCTTGTCTGTTCAGGCCAATGGAATGCTAATCATAGCCCCAAAGCGGTATCCACAAGATTTCTATTTATACTACGCTTTGCTAAGCGACCTGTCAATTCTGCCCTAATTTTTCTGTTACACTTCCTCAACACAGAAAAAGAAGCGGTATTACCCAGGATTTCTGCCTACCTATGCAGTCCTCAAGACGATTAACGTCTAAAGCGGTATCTGCAGGACTTAACCTGTTATTGTCTGATCGCTCAACCAGCCGTACAACCACCCATGTCAAAATGACCCAGACAGAGCAATCAGCAAGATGAATCAACTGAATCAAATGAATCAAATCAATTGAACAGACGGTTCAGACAAACAACAGCGACATGTATTCTTAAATTCAAAAGCTCATAGTGTCTAACTTTCTGGTTCTTAAATTTGGAGAGACCTACTTGGTATTTCTTTAGATGTTGCCGAGTCCCGGATCGGACCACACAAACTTTATACTATTTTAGTAAGAACTTCTTACCTTTTTAAAAGCGGCCGCTTTTGTTTGTATGGTCCGTCCAAGCCGTTTCACAACTGCAAATACATACCGTCACTGATCCCTATCAAGTCCCTTCGTGGTCGCCAATTATGTTGTAGAAACATTTTACTAGATAATCAACTCAAAAATATCTCTCAAGACATCGGAGCCTGTGAATTTAAGAATTTAGACTTTATTGCATATAAAGCCGAGCCTTTCTCCATGGAGAAAGAACTGGCTCTCCTTGGCTCAAAGATCTCCTTTTATACAAATATAAGAGCATAGTCATCCTTACATACACAGTTGCTATCCTTAGGGTAATTGATTAACTTCTTCCATGGCCACGCTACCCTTATCTTTCAACGTCTACATGTTGTTTTTCTCCAAAAAGGCTATGTGAACTTTTCCATATGACCTCTTCCTTTTATCTCATTATATTGGTGGCAGACCCTTTCTCAAAAATAACACACATACATACATTAAAGGCATTTATCATTTACCATCCTCCCTGGACCTTGAGATTATGTGCATGTGGCCATGTGTCAGGTCATAGGGTCATAAGTAAACAAATGATAACACTAGGTCCATTATTACTCCAATCTCCACACAGCCATCACAAGGAGTTGAATGTACCTCACATGTCATTGACATACCCAGACCAGCTGCAGAGAGTCCATGAAAAACACACAAATGTCTCTGCTCTGTATTAACCCCTCAACTGGCTCTCAATCCATAAACACTCCAAGGCATATAGGTTTTCAATTTTACAACATATCCATGCTTATTACTAATATTATTATTTTACCTTTGACCTTTCCTTACATTTGCCTTCATGATACATAAAATAATACCACACAAGCTAGGCGGGAGTCATGTCCCCACTGAACGACCTGGGACCTCAGGTCTTCGGGGACAAAAAGGCGGTCAGCTGGGCAAGTGCTGGGACCTGGCTGGTTACGGAGAGCCTCCAGCACCTGTTCCTCAACAGCCCAGGTCAGAGCTGCAACGATGCAGGGACTTGGCAGAATCGACACAGGGTCCTTGGAGGGGGTGTCATCCTTCTGGAATTGACGGGAGAGGGCGTCTGGCTTGGTGTTGCGTGATCCAGGCCGGTATGACAGAGTGAAATTAAACCTGGTGAAGAACAGGGCCCAGCGGGACTGCCTGGAGTTCAACCGTTTGGCCGTGCGGATGTACTCCAAGTTCTTATGATCGGTCCAAACGAGAAATGGAATGGTGGACCCCTCCAGCCAGTGACGCCACTCCTCCAAGGCAAGCTTCACAGCCAGCAGCTCACGGTTCCCTATGTCGTAATTGCACTCAGAGGGGGACAACCGACGTGAGAAAAAGGCACAGGGATGGAGCTTCCTATCCTCCGCAGCCCACTGAGAAATCACAGCACCAACTCCCACATCCGAGGCGTCCACCTCCACAATGAATTGCCGGTCCACATCAGGCATCTGGAGGATGGGAGCGGAGGTGAACCTCACCTTGAGGGTACTGAAGGCCTTGTCGGCTGCTGGGGTCCAGGTGAAGGGTTGCTTGGTGCTGGTTAGAGCAGTGAGAGGGGCAGCAACGGTACTGTAGTTCCGGATAAACTTTCTGTAGAAGTTAGCAAACCCCAGAAACTGTTGCAGCTTCTTTCTGTTCTCCGGAACTGGCCATGAAGTGACTGCTGATACTTTGGCAGGATCCATTTGGATACTTCCCTCTGCCACTATGTACCCCAGGAAGGCCACTGTCTTGACGTGAAACTCACATTTCTCTGCCTTGGCGTAGAGGGAATTCTCCAGAAGACGATGAAGGACTTGCTGGACATGGCGGGTGTGTTCAGACAGGTTTCTGGAGTAGATTAGGATGTCATCCAGGTAAACGAAGACAAACTTGTTTAACATGTCCCGCAGTACATCATTCACTAGAGCCTGGAACACAGCAGGAGCATTGGTGAGGCCAAAAGGCATAACCAGATACTCGTAGTGGCCTGTTGGTGTATTGAATGCGGTTTTCCATTCATCTCCCTCCCGGATCCGCACTAGGTGGTAAGCGTTTCTGAGATCCAACTTGGTAAAAACAGTGGCTCCCTGGAGCAACTCAAAAGCAGAGGTGAGCAGAGGCAGAGGGTAACGGTTTTTCACTGTGATGTCGTTGAGTCCCCTGTAGTCGATGCAGGGGCGAAGAGATCCGTCCTTCTTCCCCACAAAGAAGAAGCCAGCACCAGCAGGAGATGAAGATGAACGGATTAATCCTGCGGACAGAGAGCCATTGATGTAGTCCTCCATGGACTTTCTTTCAGGAGCAGACAATGAATAAAGACGACCCCTTGGAGGGGCTGTTCCAGGGAGGAGGTCGATGGCACAGTCGTACGGTCGGTGAGGGGGCAGAGATGTGGCTCTTGCTTTGTTAAACACCTCTCTGAGACCATGGTAGCATTCTGGGACATTGGAGAGGTCAGGGGCGGAGTTAGTAGGTACTGGCCGAGTGGGTAGTGCGGCAGCAAGCAGGCAGGTTCGGTGGCAGTCCTCTCCCCACTCCCTGATCACCCCGGTCACCCAGTCGAGCTGAGGGTTGTGCCGGCGGAGCCATGGGTAACCCAGGATGAGGGGTTGGCCTGGAGAGGGGAGCAGGTGAAACTGGATAGTTTCTTGATGGTTTCCGGACAGACCCATCGAGACCGGGGCCGTGACATGAGTGACCGATCCGAGTAAGTGTCCGTCCAGTGCCCGGGCAGGAATAGGAGGTGTCAAACGGAGGTTCTCCAGTCCCAGTTGGCGTGCCAGCTTGATGTCCATTATGTTGGCTTCGGCGCCAGAATCCACCAGAGCAGCCAGGGTGTGAGTTGAGTCAGAGAGGCGGAGGTGAACTTGCAGCAGGGGTTTGCGGTCGGAGGACTGGATGGTCATAGAACTCAACCGGACTCCCCCTATGCCCGGTGAGCTTCGGCCCTTTAAAGGGCAGGTTACCACACGATGTCCATCACCTCCACAATAGAGGCAGAGGTTTGAGGTGAAGCGGCGCTGGCGCTCTGCAGGAGTGAGAGAGGCTCGCCCAATCTCCATAGGCTCAGACTGATCAAACTGACCTGGGTGAGTGGCAGTAGATGACAGGAGCCCAGTCGGATCTCTCCGAATGCCGGTAGTAGGTGGACCTTGGCGCCCCCTCTCACGACGACGGGTCTGTATCCTTCTGTCGATCCTGACAGTCAGTGCGATGGCTTCATCAAGAGTGGAAGGCAGTTCATGGGAGACCAACTCGTCCTTGATATAGTCAGCCAAACTATGGAAGAACGCGTCCACCAACGATGGTGTGTTCCAAGAACTTCGTCTAGCCAGGGTTCGGAAGTCGATGGAATGGTCTGCGACTGTACGTCTGCCTTGTCGAATACTGAACAGTTCACGAGACGCCTCTGCGGTTGGTGAATCCAGGTCAAACACCTTCAGCATCTCCTCAGCAAACAGGTCGAAGGTTGCACATGCGGGGGTTTGACGTTCGAACTCTGCTGTTCCCCAGAGTCGAGCTCGGCCCGTCAGGTGAGTGATGGCATACCCAACTTTAGCCCCCTCCGTGGCGAAGGTCCTTGGCTGCAAGGAGAACTGAAGTCGGCAGCTAGTCAGGAATGGCCGGACCTGGGTTGAGTCGCCGTTGAACCGCTCGGGGTTTCCAATCTTGGGTTCCGGAGCAGCGGCTGCAATGACCGGGGCAGGTAACTCGGGGGCAGGGCTGGTGGGCAGACTGGCTGGGGTAAGGTTGGTGAGGAGTTGAATGATCATGGCGAGTTGTTGTTGCTGCTGCTGGAACTGCTGCTCATGCTCATCGGTTTCCATGTCGGGGAAAGTGTGCGCTGAGTCCATAATGGTCAGATCGTACTGTCACGGTTCAGACAGACGACCAGAGGACCACAATTGCGTCACACCAGAAAGTTTATTAAAACTTAAGGGAAAAGGGAAGTAGGGAGTGAATGAAGGCTCCAGGGGAAACAGGGATCCCGTCCAATGTGCTGGGTCTGTGCCCCCCCCAGTGGCAGCGATGCGTCCTATGAAGCCGGTGGTGGGTGGTCCAGAAGTCCTGGGGGGGGGAGACACAGACACAACAGGGCGGAATGAAACAAGGCAGCAGTACAGTTCAAGGGAAAATCCAAATACGTAGTAGCAAGGCAGAAGGCTGGTCAGAGTTACCGGGATTGAAGAGTAGTCAGGAGTCGTTATGGCAGAAGCAGGTCTGGATCTCCTGGGGCAGAAGAGTATCCAAAAAACAGGCAGGTCCGGGGTCACAAAACCAGGGTGAGCCAGAAGCGCGAGCAAACAGGTTCCGGGTGTGAGCTTTGCAGACGATCTGACACCGGAGAGCTGAAAGACAGGGCCTTAAATACTGGGAGAGGTAGTGGGTAATGCAGCGCAGCTGGCAGAGTAATTAGAGCAGAGCAGAGCAGGGACAGGTGGAGCTAGTTAGGCTGAGTAGAGAGAGTGGTGAGCAGAGTGGAAGAAAATTAAGGTGGTAACCCGGTGGAGTGAGAGGCTCATGACAACACACTGCGGCTAGGTGCTGGGGAGGGTCTCCAAGGATTCGAGGCAACAGGCCGCGCACTGGGGAGTCATTTCAGGTGAGTAGGCGCCCCACTCACCCAGAGCTCTCTGTTGTTCACTTGTGTATACCTGTGGTATTTCCTCAGGTTGCATCTCATTCCCAGCATAAGGCGCTAGTCGATTCAGGCGCAGCTGGGAATTTTATTGATCGGAAATGTTGTTCTAAGTTAGGGATTTCCCTCCTGCCCGTTGATGCACCCTTACCTGTCCATGCCCTAGATAGCCGCCCGTTGGGATCTGGGTTGATTAGGGAGGTCACAGCGCCACTAAAGATGAAGACGCAGGGGGGTCATGAGGAGATTATTCAGTTGTACCTAATTGACTCTCCTGCGTATCCCGTGGTGCTGGGGCTTCCTTGGTTAATCACCCATGACCCCACCATTTCGTGGCAACAGAGGGCTCTCAAGGAATGGTCTGGCCAGTGTGTTGGGCGATGTTTAGGTGTTTCCGTTGGGGCGACCACGGTGGAGAGTCCGAACCAAGTGCCCTTAATGCACATTCCCCCCAAGTATGAGGATTTGGCACTCGTGTTCAGCAAGACGAGGGCGACGCGATTGCCACCTCATAGACAGGGAGATTGTGCGATAAACCTCCAGACAGGTGCGGCACTTCCGCGGAGCCATGTGTATCCCCTGTCTCAAGAGGAGACGGCGGCTATGGAAACATACATAGCTGAGTCCCTGAGACAGGGATACATACGGCCCTCCACTTCCCCTGTGTCCTCGAGTTTCTTTTTTGTGAAGAAAAAGGATGGAGGTTTGCGCCCGTGTATTGATTATCGTAGTCTCAATCAGATCACTGTGAAATACAGTTACCCTCTACCTCTGATTGCGAGTATGACTGAATCATTACGCAGAGCGCGTTTCTTCACAAAACTGGATCTCAGGAGCGCTTATAACTTGGTGCGCATTAGGGAGGGAGATGAATGGAAGACGGCATTTAGTACCACCTCAGGTCATTATGAGTATCTTGTCATGCAATACGGGTTAATGAATGCTCCTTCAGTCTTCCAATCATTTGTGGACGAGATCTTCCGGGACCTGCATGGGCAGGGAGTGGTAGTGTACATTGACGACATCCTAGTGTACTCTGCTACCCGAGCCGAGCATGTAGCCCTGGTGCGCCGAGTGTTGGGTAGGCTGTTGGAGCATGACCTGTATGTCAAGGCAGAGAAATGTCTGTTTTTCCAGGAGTCCATCTCCTTCTTGGGTCATCGGTTGTCCGTGTCAGGGGTGAAGATGGAGGTTGACCGGGTGTCAGCCGTGCGTAACTGGCAAACCCCAACCACTGTTAAAGAGGTGCAGCAGTTTTTGGGTTTTGCCAATTACTACCGGAGGTTTATCCGGGGTTTTGGACAGGTAGCAGCTCCCATTACTTCCCTGCTGAAGGGGGGCCCGGTGCGTTTGCAGTGGTCGGCTGAAGCGGACAGGGCGTTTTGTAAACTGAAGGACCTGTTCACTTCGACTCCGGTGCTGGCGCACCCGGACCCCACTTTAGCGTTCCAGGTAGAGGTGGTATTGGGGCAGTACTGTCGCAACGCTCCGGCACGCCTCCTAAGCTCCGTCCCTGCGCTTTTTATTCTAAAAAGCTCAGCCTGGCGGAGCGTAATTATGACGTAGGGGATAGGGAGCTGTTAGCCGTGGTTCAAGCCCTAAAGGTGTGGAGGCATTGGCTTGAGGGGGCTCAACACCCTTTTCTCATTCTGACTGACCATCGTAACCTGGAGTACATCCGGGCAGCTAGGAGATTGAACCCTCGTCAGGCTAGGTGGAACATGTTCCTGACCCGGTTCGTTTTTAAGATCACTTACATCCCAGGGTCCCAGAACGGTAAGGCAGACGCCCTGTCCCGGCGGTATGACACAGAGGAGAGGTCCATTGAGCCCACTCCCATACTGCCGGAGTCTTGTCTGGTGGCACCGGTGGTATGGGAGGTCGATGCGGAAATTGAGCGGGCGTTACGCACCGACCCTACTCCCCCAGAGTGTCCAGTGGGTCGGACGTACGTGCCGCTCGAGGTCCGTGATCGTCTCATCTATTGGGCTCATACGTCACCCTCCTCTGGACATCCAGGTATTGGCCGGACAGTGCACTGCCTTAGTGTTAAGTACTGGTGGCCAACATTGGCTAGGGACGTGAGGGTTTATGTCTCCTCCTGCTTGGTGTGCGCTCAGTGTAAGGCGCCTAGACACCTGCCCAGGGGGAAGTTACAACCCCTGCCCGTTCCACAACGGCCGTGGTCTCACCTCTCGGTGGACTTTGTTACGGACCTTCCCCCCTCTCAGGGGAATACCACTATTCTGGTCGTTGTGGATCGGTTCTCTAAGGCCTGTCGTCTCATTCCTATGCCGGGTCTCCCTACTGCCCTACAGACCGCTGAGGCTTTGTTCACCCACGTCTTCCGGCACTACGGGGTTCCCGAGGATATAGTGTCTGATCAGGGTCCCCAATTCACCTCTAGAGTCTGGTTCATGGAACGCTTGGGGGTCTCGGTTAGCCTTACCTCGGGTTACCACCCTGAGAGTAATGGGCAGGTGGAGAGAGTAAACCAGGATGTGGGTAGGTTTCTGAGATCCTATTGTCAGGGCCGGCCGGAGGAGTGGTCGGGGTATATCCCCTGGGCAGAGATGGCTCAGAACTCTCTTCGCCACTCCTCTACTAACCTGACCCCTTTTCAGTGTGTGTTAGGTTCTGGAACCATGGCATCAGAGTCAGATCGAGGCTCCTGCGGTGGATGAGTGGTTTCGGCGCTCGGAAGAAACGTGGAACGCTGCACACGTACATCTGCAGCGGGCCATCCGCAGGCAAAAGGCGAGTGCCGATCTCCACCGCAGTGAGGGTCCAGTCTACGCCCCTGGAGATCGAGTCTGGCTCTCGACTCGAAACCTGCCCCTTCGCCTGCCCTGCCGGAAGTTTGGCCGGCGGTTTGTGGGGCCATTTAAAGTCCTGAGGAGATTGAACGAGGTGTGCTACAAGTTGCAACTGCCTAATGACTATCACATTAACCCCTCGTTCCACGTGTCTCTCCTCAGGCCGGTGGTAGCTGGTCCACTCCAGGAGAGTGAGATAAGAGAGACCCCTCCGCCCCCACTGGACATCGAGGGGGCTCCGGCGTACTCAGTCCGGTCCATCGTGGATTCGAGACGTCGGATGGGGGGTCTACAATATCTTGTGGAGTGGGAGGGGTACGGTCCGGAGGAACGGTGCTGGGTGCCTAGGAGGGACATTTTAGATCCATCCCTCCTGACTGAGTTCCACCGTAGTCATCCTACGCGCCCTGCTCCACGTCCTCCTGGCCGTCCCCGAGGCCGGAGTCGGCGCACGGCTGGTGCCGCGCGTCAAGGGTGGGGTACTGTCACGAATTCCGCCGAGACTGCTCCTCCTCCTTGTTCGGGCAGGCTTCGGCGTTCGTCGTCTCCGGAGTACTAGCTGCTACCGTTTGATGTTCTCTATGTTTGTTTGGTTTTGTCTGATTAGTGCACCTGTTCCATATCACGTATTGATTATGTCATCTATAAGTTTCCTTTGGTTTTGTTTGTAGTTGTGTGTTGTTGTCCGCCTGTCCGTTGGTGATTTGTACTTTGCTCTCGTGAATTTAGTGTATTGACGCACTGTTTGCGTATTCACTTGTATTTTGTGTATTTACGCACAGTATGCGTAATCGCTCGCCTCCGTTGTGTTGAGGCCCGTTATTTTGTATTGTCGAAGGGAGTAGTACAACGCTTTGTACTACTCCCTTCACAGAACAGCTTCATTAAATGGTACCCGCAAAACACCAGTCACAACGTCAACAGTGAAGAGGCGACTCTGTTGACGTTGTGACTGGTGTTTTGCGGGTACTATTTAATGAAGCTGCCAGTTGAGGACCTGTAAGGCGTCTGTTTCTCAAACTAGACACTCTAATGTATTTGTCCTCTTGCTCAGTTGTGCACCAGGGCCTCCCCCTCCTCTTTCTATTCTGGTTAGAGCCAGTTTGCGCTGTTCTGTGAAGGGAGTAGTACACAGCGTTGTACGAGATCTTCAGTTTCTTGGCAATTTCTCGCATGGAATAGCCTTCATTTCACAGAACAAGAATAGACTGATGAGTTT
>NC_140016.1:9206180-9263131 GCF_964263955.1 Coregonus lavaretus
TTGACCCCACGGGGTGAGATCTTGCGTGGAGCCCCAGATCGAGGGAGATTATCAGTGGTCTTGTATGTCTTCAATTTCCTAATAATTGCTCCCACAGTTGATTTCTTCAAACCAAGCTGCTTACCTATTGCAGATTCAGTCTTCCCAGCCTGGTGCAGGTCTACAATTTTGTTTCTGGTGTCCTTTGACAGCTCTTTGGTCTTGGCCATAGTGGAGTTTAGAGTGTGACTGTTTGAGGTTGTGGACAGGTGTCTTTTATACTGATAACAAGTTCAAACAGGTGCCATTAATACAGGTAACGAGTGGAGGACAGAGGAGCCTCTTAAAGAAGAAGTTACAGGTCTGTGAGAGCCAGAAATCTTGCTTGTTTGTAGGTGACCAAATACTTATTTTCCACCATAATTTGCAAATAAATTCATAAAAAATCCTACAATGTGATTTTCTGGATTTTTTTCCCTCAATTTGTCTGTCATAGTTGACGTGTACCTATGATGAAAATTACAGGCCTCTCTCATCTTTTTAAGTGGGAGAACTTGCACAATTGGTGGCTGACTAAATACTTTTTTCCCCACTGTATATATATATATATATATATATATATATATATATATATATATATATATATATATATATATATATATATATATATATATATATATATATATATATATATATATATATATATATATATATATATAATATAAAAAATAATGAACAATTAATGAAAATATTTAAAATGATTAAAAATGAAAAAGGGTTAGGGTTAGGGTTAGGGGTTATGGTTAGGGTTAGGGGTTAGTGTTAGGGTTAGGGTTTAGGGTTAGGGGTTAGGTTTAGGTTTAGAGTTAGGGGTTAGGGTTAGGGCTTAGGGTTAGGGTTATGGAAAGGGTTAGGGGTTAGGGAAAGGGTTAGGGGTAGGGGTTAGGGGTTAGGGGATAGGAAAAGGGTTAAGGTTAGGGTTAGAGTTAGGGGTTAGGTTTAGGGTTAGGGGTTAGGGTTAGGGTTAGAATTACGTTAAGGGTTAGGGTTAGGGTTAGGGGTTAGGGAAAGGGTTAAGGTTCGGGTTAGAGTTAGGGGTTAGGGTTAGGGGTTAGGGTTAGGGTCAGGGGTTAGGTTTAGGGTTAGGGTTAGGGGTTAGGGTTAGGGTTAGGGTTAGGTTTAGGGTTAGGGGTTAGGGTTAGGTTTAGGGGTTAGGGTTATGGAAAGGGTTAGGGTTAGGGGTTAGGGAAAGGGTTAGGGGTTAAGGGTTAGGGGTTAGGGAAAGGGTTAGGGTTAGGGTTAGGGTTAGGGAAAGGGTTAGGGGTTAGGGGTTAGGGTTAGGGTTAGGGTTATGGTTAGGGCTTAGGGTTAGGGTTATGGAAAGGGTTAGGGTTAGGGAAAGGGTTAGGGTTAGGGTTAAGGTTAGGGTTAGAGTTAGGGGTTAGGGTTAGGGGTTAGGGGTTAGGGGTTAGGGTTAGGGTCAGGGGTTAGGGTTAGAATTACGTTAAGGGTTAGCATTAGGGAAAGGGTTAGGGTTAGGGTTAGGGGTTAGTGTAAGGGTTAGGGTTTAGGGTTAGGGGTTAGGTTTAGGTTTAGAGTTAGGGGTTAGGGTTAGGGTTAGGGTTAGTGTTAGTGTTAGTGTTATGGAAACGGTTAGGGTTAGGGAAAGGGTTAGGGTTAGGTTTAGGGTTAGGGGTTAGGGAAAATAGGATTTTGAATGGGAGTGAATTGTGTGTCCCCACAATGTTAGCTGTACAAGACTGTGTGTGTGTGTGTTTTTTTTTAAACTTATGGAGCAATTCAAACAGTTCACAGGTAGTTCATCCCGTGTTTTAAGTTAGTTAAGTTAGTTAAGTTAGTTAAGTTGGAAAGTGTTGTCCTTCCCCATGTCTATTGACCTCTCTGTCTGTCGTCTTAGGTTTAGGGGTTAGGGTTAGGTTTAGGGTTAGGGGTTAGGGTTAGGGTTAGTGTTAGGGCTTTGGAAAGGGTTAGGGTTAGGGGTTAGGGGTTAGGGAAAGGGTTAGGGGTTAGGGGTTAGGGAAAGGGTTAGGGTTAGGGGTTAAGGAAAGGGTTAGGGGTTAGGGAAAGGGTTAGGGTTAAGGTTAAGGTTAGGGTTAGGGTTAGGGAAAGGGTTAGGGGTTAGGGTTAGGGTTAGGGTTAGGGAAAGGGTTAGGGGTTAGGGAAAGGGTTAGGGGTTAGGGGTTAGGGAAAGGGAAAGGGAAAGGGTTAGGGTTAGGGTTAGGGTTAGGATTAGGGTTAGGGGTTAGGGAAAATAGGATTTTGAATGGGAGTGAATTGTGTGTCCCCACAATGTTAGCTGTACAAGACTGTGTGTGTGTTTGTGTTTTACTTATGGAGGAATTCAAACAGTTCACAGCTAGTTCATCCTGTGTTTTAAGTTAGTTAAGTTAGTTAAGTTAGTTAAGTTGGAAAGTGTTGTCCTTCCCCATGTCTATTGACCTCTCTGTCTGTTGTCTTTCTCTGCTCTCTCTTTCTGGAGAGTGATGTCGGTGTGGATGCTTGTTGTAATGTACAATGACCACCAGATGGCGAATTCTCACCACTGACCAGTGCTATCCAACCATTTCCCAGGAGAATTTCTGTGCATTCTAAATGGCACCCCATTCCCTATTGTGCACTACTTTTGACCAGAGCTCTATGGGCCCTGCTCAAAAGTAGTACACAATATAGGGAATAGGGTGTCATTTGGGACACATTTATGTGTAGGATAGGAGTTATGCGTCCTCCTAGATACAGTGAGGGAAAAGTATTTGATCCCCTGCTGATTTTGTACGTTTGCCCACTGACAAAGAAATGATCAGTCTATAATTTTAATGGTAGGTTTATTTGAACAGTGAGAGACAGAATAACAACCAAAAAATCCAGAAAAATACATGTCAAAAATGTTATAAATTGATTTGCATTTTAATGAGGGAAATAAGTATTTGACGCCCTCTCAATCAGAAAGATTTCTGGCTCCCAGGTGTCTTTTATACAGGTAACAAGCTGAGATTAGGAGCACACTCTTAAAGGGAGTGCTCCTAATCTCATCTTGTTACCTGTATAAAACACACCTGTCCACAGAAGCAATCAATCAATCAGATTCCAAACTCTCCACCATGGCCAAGACCAAAGAGCTCTCCAATGATGTCAGGGACAAGATTGTAGACCTACACAAGGCTGGAATGGGCTACAAGACCATCGCCAAGCAGCTTGGTGAGAAGGTGACAACAATTGGTGCGATTATTCGCAAATGGAAGAAACACAAAATAACTGTCAATCTCCCTCGGCCTGGGGCTCCATGCAAGATCTCACCTCATGGAGTTGCAATGATCATGAAAACGGTGATGAATCAGCCCAGAACTACACGGGAGGATCTCAAGGCAGCTGGGACCATAGTCACCAAGAAAACAATTGGTAACACACTACGCCGTGAAGGACTGAAATCCTGCAGCGCCCGCAAGGTCCCCCTGCTCAAGAAAGCACATATACAGGCCCGTCTGAAGTTTGCCAATGAACATCTGAATGATTCAGAGGAGAATTGGGTGAAAGTGTTGTGGTCAGATGAGACCAAAACCGAGCTCTTTGGCATCAACTCAACTCGCCGTGTTTGGAGGAGGAGGAATGCTGCCTATGACCACAACAGCGGCTATCTAAGGCATGAACGGGAAAAGGTTTGTCTACAGGTAGGAGAGGGATCCCTAACTCAAAACAAAACTTCCGATCAACAAAATTCCCAGCTGCGCCTGAATCTACTAGCGCCTTATGCTGGGAATGAGGTGCAACCTGTGGAAAACAAACAGGTATACAAAAGTGCGCAACAGAAAGCTCTGGGTAAGTGGGACGTCTACTCACCTGGGAGGCCCCCCCAGTGCATGGCCTGTTGTCTTCTCCCCCGGAGAACCCTCCCCAGCACCTGGCCGCAGTGTGCCCTCCACGACCGCACTTGGTGCAGGAGACAGGCCCCCTCGGGCTCCTCCTCCTCCGTTCTCTAGCGCCGGCACCCCCGAGCTCCATAGGGCTCGGCTCGGAGGTGCCGGAGGGCGGAATGGACGGACTCCCCTCGGGACGTCCACGGGTGGCCAGCAGGGTGTCCAGACGGATGGACATATCGACCAACTGGTCGAAGGTAAGATGGGTATCCCTGCAGGCCAACTCACGTTGAACGTCCTCTCGTAGGCTACATCGAAAATGGTCGATGAGAGCCCGTTCATTCCACCCTGCATCCGCCGCTAGAGTCCGGTACTCTAGAGCAAACACCTGAGCGCTCCTCTTCCCCTGTCTCAAATGGACTAGACGCTCCCCCGCCGCTTTGCCCTCAGGTGGATGGTCGAACACGGCCTTGAAGCGGCGGGAGAACTCGGCGTAGGTGATGGTGTTGGCGTCCATCTTCCTCCACTCGGCGTTAGCCCACTCCAACGCCTTGCCCGTGAGACAGGAGATGAGGGCGGAAACGCTCTCGTATCCCGAGGGCACCGGGTGTACAGTGGCCAGGTAGAGCTCCACCTGCAGGAGGAACCCCTGACACCCGGCAGCTGTTCCGTCATACGCCCTCGGGAGCGAGAGCCGAATCCCCCTGGGTTCCGAACCTGGGACTGGTGGACCGACCGATGGGGTGGGCAGGGTAGGTGGAGGTGTGGGTACCCTGCTGGCCTCCCATCGGTGCAAGGTGTTGATTACCTCCTGTAGAGCGGTCTCCAGTTGTCTTATCTGGCCCTCTTGCCCACGGAGATGCTCCTCGAGCGACACAGGCGTCACTGCCGATCCTGCTGATTCCATTATGGTGTGTGATTCTGTCAAGGCGTGCTGAAGGTGGGTGTGGTGTATGAATCATGCGCAGGACGCAGAGGCTCAGTCCAAAGGCTTTAGTGCAATGTATATAAAAGACAGAAGCACAATAAGCCCAAAGGCGAATACACGGCGCACACAGGCGACAAAACAAACGGCGCACAAACATGTGCAAAATAACCTCTCCAAAACACTGGAGGGAAAATGTAGCTCCAAACACGAAACAGATGCGCAATCACACACAACGACAAGCACACACAACGAGAACTAAATAGGACACTAACGAGGACTAACAAGACACAGGTGTACAACATCCAGACAAACCAAACGAACATGAAACATAGATCGGTGGCAGCTAGTACTCCGGGGACGACGACCGCCGAAGCCTGCCCGAACCAGGAGGAGGAGCAGCCTCGGCCGAAACCGTGACAGACATGCGTTTTTCTGGATTTTTTTGTTGTTATTCTGTCTCTCACTGTTCAAATAAACCTACCATTACAATTATAGACTGATTATGTCTTTGTCAGTGGGCAAACGTACAAAATCAGCAGGGGATCAAATACTTTTTTCCCTCACTGTAGCTACTGGGTGTGTCAGGGTAGGGTTGGAGCAAAATCCTGCACACCACATATCAGCTGTCACAGTGGAGAGGTGAGTAGTGACAGGGACAGGGATGACAGGGGACAGGGACAGGGTAGCTGCCAGGGGACAGGGATGACGTGGACAGGGATGAGAGGGGACAGGGTAACTGTCAGTGGACAGGGATTATGTGGACAGGGATGAGAGGGGACAGTGTAACTGACAGGGGACAGGGATGAGAGGGGACAGGGACAGGGTAACTGTCAGTGGACAGGGATGATGTGGACAGGGATGAGAGGGGACAGGGTAACTGTCAGTGGACAGGGATGACGTGGACAGGGATGATGTTGAGAGGGGACAGGGACAGGGTAACTGACAGGAGACAGGGATGGCGTGGACAGGGACAGGGTAACTGACAGGGAACAGGGATGAGAGGGGGCAGGGTAACTGTCAGGGGACAGGGATGAGAGGGGACAGGGACAGGGTAACAGTCAGAGGACAGGGATGAGAGGGGACAGGGACAGGGTAACAGTCTGAGGACAGGGATGAGAGGTGACAGGGACAGGGTAACTGTCAGGGGACAGGGATGAGAGGGGACAGGGACAGGGTAACTGTCAGGGGACAGGGATGAGAGGGGACAGGGACAGGGTAACTGTCAGGGGACAGGGATGAGAGGGGACAGGGACAGGGTAACTGTCAGAGGACAGGGATGAGAGGGGACAGGGACAGGGTAACTGTCAGAGGACAGGGATGTGAGGGGACAGGGACAGGGTAACTGTCAGAGGACAGGGATGAGAGGGGACAGGCACAGACGGACGCACACTCACACACACTCACCCATGTTCCTACAGTGGGGTGGAACTGGAGTCAACCCTGTCCCTGTCCTAGTCCCTGTGAAATAATTAATTCAACCAGTGAATGACTGAGCTGACTATATTTATCACCAGCAGCATACCACCCTGCATACCACTGTTGGCTTGCCTCTGAAGCTAAGCATGGTTGGTAATGGTCTGTCCCTGGATGGGAGACCAGCTGCTGCTGGAAGTGGTGTAGGAGGAATTCTTCCCACTGGTCTAAGGAGCTCCCAGGGCAGTGAAGGGGACATTTCCCTGCGTAGGTCTTTCGGATGGGATGTTAAACGGGTGTCCTGACTCTCTGTGGTCATTAACAATCCCATTGTCACTTATCATAAGAGTAGGGGTGTTAACCCTGGTGTCATGGATAATTCCAAACCTGGCCCCATTCCATCATGGCCACCTAATCATTCCTAATGGGCATATATCACTCATTTTTCCAGCTGATGTGTGGTGAGTGTTCTGGCACAAAAATAGTTGCAGTGCATCATCCAGGTGGGTGGTGGATGAGGTGAGTTTCCCCCTTACTATGTAAAGTGCTTTGAGTACCTCAGTTGGTAGAAAAGTGCTATATAAATCCAATATATTAATGGTGAATGAGGCCTGTCTGTAGGCCTCAGTTGCGAGTGTGTGCATAAGGGAGGGAGACAGTCACTGTGCACTTTTACATGATGAGTAATTTTGCTTGATACCTGAAGACTTAGAGGTAGGCTTTACACAGTCTTGTAAAGACACTCACATTTTAGTCATTTAGAAGATGCTTTTATCCAGAGCGACTTACAGTATTGAGTGCATACATTTTCATACTGGTCCCCTGTGGGAATTGAACCCACGACCCTAGCGTTGCAAGCTCCATGCTCTACCAACTGAGCCACACGGAACCACCTAAAATAAACAACTTCTCACAAGAAACAGGCGGAAGTGTAGAGGGCAGCACTGCAGAGAGACAGGGAAAGAGAAAGAGAGGGAGGTATGGACAGAGAGAGAGAGAGAGAGAGAGAGAGGACCTACATCCAGACCACAGCACCATCAGCCACATCTACACCCCCACCAATTAACTCCCCCCCAAGTCAACCATGCCCACACCCCATTTAGGCCCCCCCAGATCAGACCTATGCCCCTCCTACCCACCCCAAGCCCCCCACTCCCACAAAGAGGGCCTCAACATGAAAGTCACACATACGCCCAGGCCGTGAGCAGGCAAACAGGCCCAACACCTACTCTTACACTAGCCCAAGCCAATGGCATGTACCAGATGCTCAGCAGGCTCTGCTCACAATTACTAGCCTGAGGCCAAACCACACAACCAACAACATTAGACACTTTATGGAACACAAAGCCTTCACTATTTCATCCTGGAATATCCAAGGCCTGAGGTCATCTGCCTTTGGCCTAAAGAGCAGGAATCTGGACTTCACCAAAGAAATCGGAAATACAGACATTGTCATCCTACAAGAAACATGGTGTAGAGGAGACGGACCCACTGGTTGCCCTCTAGGTTACAGAGAGCTGGTAGTCCCATCCACCAAACTACCAGGTGTGAAACAGGGAAGGGACTCAGGGGGTATGCTAATTTGGTATAGAGCAGACCTAACTCACTCTATTAAATTAATCAAAACAGGAACATTTTACATTTGGTTAGAAATTCAAAAGGAAATTATCTCAACAGAGAAAAATTTCCTCCTGTGTGCTACCTATATCCCCCCACTAGAATCCCCATACTTTAAAGAAGACAGCTTCTCCATCCTGGAGGGGGAAATCAATCATTTCCAGACCCAGGGACATGTACTAGTCTGTGGCGACCTAAATGCCAGAACTGGACAAGAACCTGACACCCTCAGCACACAGGGGTACAAACACCTACCTGGAGGTGACAGCATTCCCTCCCCCATATGCCCCCCTAGGCACAACTGCGACAACATAACCAACAAAAACGGGTCACAACTCCTGCAGCTCTGTCGCACACTGGGTATGTACACAGTCAATGGTAGGCTTCAAGGGGACTCCTATGGTAGGTACACCTATAGCTCATCTCTTGGCAGTAGTACTGTAGACTACTTTATCACCTCAACCCAGAGTATCTCGGAGCGTTCACAATCAGCCCACTGACACCCCTATCAGACCACAGCAAAATCACAGTCTACTTGAACAGAGCAATACTCAGTCATGAGGCATCAAAGCCAAAGGAACTGAATAATATTAAGAAATGCTATAGATCAGGGGTGTCAAACTCATTTTAGCTCAGGGGCCACATGGAGGAAAATCTATTCCCAAGTGGGCCGGACCGGAAAAATCATGGTATATATAACTTAAAAACAACAACTTCAGATTGTTTTCTTTGTTTTAATACGATCAACATACAACATAAAGCTGGAGCCTGAGGACAGTGTGTCCAAAATAGTACAAGCACAACATCACTATTAATCATAAAACACGTCAAGTTTATTTGAAAATTCTAAAGAAAAAGAACACACAAACACACAATGCCTCAGTGATTAACAGAACTGTTTCACAGATCACAGAACTATATCAGGGTGTCATTTCTCAGGCAGAAATGTAGATAAAAATTATGAAATCCTGTTCCCCAAACAAGTGCAAGAACCACAGAGTCAAGAATAGGTTAAATATACAAATAAAATAAAATCAATTAAAAACAATAGCACATCAACATAAAAACATATAAACATAAAGCTGGAGCCTGAGGACAGTGTCCAAAAGCACAACATCACTATTAATCATAAAACACCTCAAGTTATTTGAAAGTTCTGAGGACAAATAACACACAAACACACAATGCCTCAGTGATTCACAGAAGTATATCACAGATCACAGAACTATATCAGGGTGTCATTTCTCAGGCAAAAATGTAGATAAAAATAATGAAATCCTGTTCCCCAAACAAGTGCAAGAACCACAGAGTCAAGAATAGGTTAAATATACAAATAAAATAAAATCAATTAAAAACAATAGCACATCAACATAAAAACATATAAACATAAATCTGAAAGCGTTGCTCAAACTCCCGTAACAGTCCCGTTATTTTATCTTTGAACCGCTTCATGTCTGCCACATGTTGGGTCGCGCACACATTTTTCAGACAGGGGAAGTGAGCTGCATCACCACCGGCAAGTTGCGTCTCCCACAATGACAGCTTCAACTTGAAAGAACGTATGCTGTCATAATACTGCGTGACAACTTTGTTGCGCCCTTGCAGCTGTTTGTTCAAGTTATTCAGGTGCTCTGTAACATCCACCATAAATGCAAGGTCCTGCATCCATTCTGCGGAATGAAATTCTAACACTGGTTTGCCCTTTTCTTCCATGAACTGTTCAATTTCTTCTCGTAAATCAAAGAAACGCCTCAGCACAGCACCTCGGCTTAACCATCTTACCTCAGTGTAGTATGGCAGGCCATAGATGTGGTCTTTCTCTCTGAGAAGGCTGTCAAACTGACGGTGATTCAGGCTTCTGGATCGGATGAAATTAACAGTTTGGATGACCACCTTCATGACGTTATCCATCTTTAATGACTTGCAACACAAAGCCTCCTGGTGCAAAATACAGTGAAAAGTCAAAAAATCACGTCCTCCATTTGCAGATTGCACTTTCTCTCTGAACTTTGTCACAACGCCTGCTTTTTTCCCGATCATTGAGGGCGCACCATCTGTAGCCAGGCTGACAGCGCGGGACCAGTCCACTCCGACCCTGTCCAGCGCGCCGACGAGTGCGGTAAAAATATCAGCTGCTGTCGTTGAATCTGTCATCGGCACCAACTCCACGAACTCCTCGGTGACGGTCAATGTGTCATCAACTCCGCGGATGAAAATGGCCAGTTGTGCAACATCTGTAATGTCCGTGCTTTCATCAATTGCAACCGAAAACGCAATAAATGACTTTACTTTTTGCTTCAACTGGCTGTCCAAATCCACTGAAAGATCGGAAATCCTGTCTGCAACTGTGTTTCTTGTCAGGCTGATATTTGCAAAAGCCTGCCGCTTTTCAGGGCACACAATCTCCGCTGCCTTCATCATGCATGTTTTTACAAATTCACCCTCACTAAATGGTTTTGAAGCCACTGCGATTTCATTAGCAATGAGGTAGCTAGCTTTCACTGCAGCGTCACTGATGTCTCGGCTGTGAGTAAACACAGACTGCTGTTTCTTCAGACCCGCCAACAGTTCATTCACCTTCTCTCATCTCCGCTGTCCTTGAAAGTTGTCATATTTGTCGGCATGAAGACTCACATAGTGGCGACGAAGGTTATATTCTTTCAGCACTGCAACATGCTCTGAACACACCAAACATACAGCTTTCCCATTCAATTCCGTGAATAAATAGGATGACCATTTTTCTTGGAACACTCTGCCTCCACTTTTCTCTTTTTTGACAGAGACATATTGGGGCAATGAGGGTGCCAAAGCACATAATGTTAAAAGTAGAAGCCGTAATAAATATCGCGGGCAAAACAAAGTAGCTCATTGGCTGCACGTGCTTGACCTACTTGCTCTGCCCCGGTATAAACAGTTTGCTTGCTTAACACAATTGCTATTGTGCCATCCAGTGGACGCAATTGGAACAGCAGTTTATTTTATTGAAAAATTGCAGCGCATTTTTATACTTTACAAAATTATTATTAATTATTTTTATTAATTATTATTATTTTTAATTTTTTTATCATCTCGCGGGCCTGATTAAACCCGTTTGCGGGCCTGATCCGGCCCACGGGCCGGACGTTTGACACCCCTGCTATAGATGGAAGGACAGTAGTGTTGAAACCTACCAAAAAACAATTAGGCAACAACAAATTAAATCCATTCTAGACAACTTCCTGGACAAAACGTTGCACTGTAATAGTGAAGGTGTAAACTTGGCAGTAGAAAACCTTAACAGTATATTT
This sequence comes from Coregonus lavaretus, assembly GCF_964263955.1. Taxonomy (NCBI): domain Eukaryota; kingdom Metazoa; phylum Chordata; class Actinopteri; order Salmoniformes; family Salmonidae; genus Coregonus; species Coregonus lavaretus. The sequence goes on from NC_140016.1 coordinate 9,217,277, forward strand.
GACCTCTCAGCATCCCTATCAAATCTAAAAATCTCTAACAGAAAACCGAAGGAAAGTAACAACAGTGATAAATGGTTTGATGAAGAATGCAAAAACCTAAGAAAGAAATTGAGAAACCTATCCAACCAAAAACATATAGACCCAGAAAACCTGAGCCTACGCCTTCACTATGGTGAATCACTAAAACAATACAGAAATACACTACGGAAATAGAATGAACAGCATGTCAGAAATCAGCTCAATGTAATTGAAGAATCCATAGACTCTAACCACTTCTGGGAAAATTGGAAAACACTAAACAAACAACAACACGAAGAGCTATCTATCCAAAACGGAGATGTATGGGTAAACCACTTCTCCAATCTTTTTGGCCCTATAACAGAGAACAAACAGCAAAAAAATATACATGATCAAATGCAAATCTCAGAATCAACTATTAAAGACTACCAGAACCCACTGGATTCTCCAATTCCATTGAATGAACTACAGGACAAAATACAAACCCTCCAACCCAGAAAGGCCTGTGGTGTTGATGGTATCCTCAATGAAATGATAAAATATACAGACCACACATTTCAATTAGCTATACTTAAACTCTTTAACATCATCCTTAGCTCTGGCATCTTCCCCAATATTTGGAACCAAGGACTGATCACCCCAATCCACAAAAGTGGAGACAAATTTGACCCCAATAACTACCGTGGGATATGCGTCAACAGCAACCTTGGGAAAATCCTCTGCATTATCATTAACAGCAGACTAGTTCATTTCCTCAGTGAAAACAATGTACTGAGCAAATGTCAAATTGGCTTTTTACCAAATTACCATATGACAGACCACGTATTCACCCTGCACACCCTAATTGACAAACAAACAAACCAAAACAAAGGCAAAGTGTCACACCCTGGCTCTGGGACTCTATATGTTGAGCCAGGATGTGTTCATTCTGTGGTGTTCATTCTAGTTTGTTGTATTCTATGTTTGCCTGAGTGACTCCCAATCAGAGGCAACGAGTGTCAGCTGTTGGCTGGTTGTCTCTGATTGGGAGCCATATTTAAACTGTCTGTTTTCCCTTTGTGTTTGTGGGTTTTTGTTCCGTGTCGGTATTTGTTACCGTTGGACGTTACGAGTCGTTTATTGTTTTGTTCGTGCTTTATTAAATAAAGTCTAAACATGTTCGTTCAACACGCTGTGCATTGGTCTACTTCTCTCCCTGACGATCGTGACAGAAAAACCCACCAAGACTGGACCAAGCAGCGTGTCCAGGAGCCATCACCAGGGAGATCGCTAGCAGATCTCCGTGGCAACCTCGACTGGGTCAAGCCTAGTGAGGAGCAGAGAGGGTGGACTTGGGAACAGTGGAGGAAGAGTCTCAACTGGGTCAAGCCAAAGGAGGAGCAGAATGGCTGGAGTTGGAAGCAGGAGAGCGAGAGTTGGGCGAGAAATATAGAGGCCTGGCCCACGGGGAAGAGAGACCCCCAGAAAATTTTTAGGGGGGGGCTAACGCCGTGGACGACGGGCCAGCAGGAGACCACGGCAGAGCGGCCCAGCGGCTTGGCAGAGGAGGCCGCCAGGTTACGGGGGCCACTGGTCGAAGAGGGGGTGGAAGATGTAGAGGCACGGCGAGAGGTACTGGCGTGTGTTGCCAGTCCGGTCCGGCCTGTTCCTGATCCCCACGTAGGGCCAGTGGTGTGTGTTCCCAGTACGGTCCGGCCTGTTCCTGCCACTCGTACCAAGTCTACGGTGCGCATCGCCAGCTCGGCCCGGCCCATTCCTGCTCCCCGCACCAAGTCTGTGGTGCGTTTCGTCAGCCCTGTCCGGCCCGTTCCTGCTCTCCGCACCAAGTCTGTGGTGCGCATCGCCAGCCCAGTTCGGCCCATTCCTGCTCCCCGCACCAAGTCTGTGGTGCGTTTCGTCAGCCCTGTCCGGCCCGGTCCTGCTCTCCGCACCAAGTCTGTGGTGCGCGTCGCCAGCCCAGTCCGGCCCATTCCTGCTCCCCGCACCAAGTCAGTGGTGCGTTTCGTCAGCCCTGTCCGGCCCGTTCCTGCTCCCCGCACCAAGTCAGTGGTGCGCGTCGTCAGCCCGGCACGGCCCGTTCCTGCTCCCCGCACCAAGTCAGTGGTGCGCTTCGTCAGCCCGGTTCGGCCCGCTCCTGCTCCCCGCACCAAGTCAGTGGTGCGTTTCGTCAGCCCGGCTCGGCCCGCTCCCCACACCAAGCCAGTGGTGTGCGTCATCAGTCCGGCACGGCCCGTGCCTTTTCCACCGGTGGCGGGTCCGGCACCGGTCAGGTGCTGCGTCACGCCGGAGCTAGAGCAATCCGCTCCACCAGTGTTCAGTTCAGCTCTGGTCAGCAGGGCCAGACCGGACCAGGGGTACTTTGGGGGGTTAGAGAAGGAGTGGGGGTCAAGGCCGGAGCCAGAACCGCCACCGAGGAGGTATGCCCGCCCAGCCCTCCCCTGTTTTGTTTTAGTTGAGGCGCGGTCGCAGTCCGCGCCTTTAGGGGGGGGTACTGTCACACCCTGGCTCTGGGACTATATGTTGAGCCAGGGTGTGTTCATTCTGTGGTGTTCATTCTAGTTTGTTGTATTCTATGTTTGCCTGAGTGACTCCCAATCAGAGGCAACGAGTGTCAGCTGTTGGCTGGTTGTCTCTGATTGGGAGCCATATTTAAACTGTCTGTTTTCCCTTTGTGTTTGTGGGTTTTTGTTCCGTGTCGGTATTTGTTACCGTTGGACGTTACGAGTCGTTTATTGTTTTGTTCGTGCTTTATTAAATAAAGTCTAAACATGTTCGTTCAACACGCTGTGCATTGGTCTACTTCTCTCCCTGACGATCGTGACACAAAGTCTTCTCATGCTTTGTTGATTTCAAAAAAGCTTTTGACTCTGTGTTGTCGAGACAACGATGCTGATATGCTGTGATGACAAGAAATCCGCTGACACTGTCCTTGATTATAATGGTTTATTACATCAAAGATTACAGTATCAATTTACAGACTCCTGCAGACATCTGGAGAACAACTGACCCAATCTCTAATATGTTATTCTCTCCGTCCTTTGTTCAAAAACATGGTATTTATATCCTATGTAACATAATATGGGTGGTTTTAGATAGACCAATCCCTGGCCTTTACACATCCGAATCTCCTCTGTTTTAGGGGGCCCCTATAGTAATGTTTTCCAGATGTTTCCGCAAGCAGAGCCAAGTTCCTCTAACACACCATTTGCAAACGTCAGCAAAATCATAAACTGTTTAGATACTACAACTCAATTTGGCATGAGGGTCTGCTATACAAATTGATGGAAAGTGGGGTTGGGGAAAAATATACGACATTCTAAAATCCATGTACACAAACAACAAGTGTGCGGTTAAAATTGGCAAAAAACACACACATTTCTTTCCACAGGGCCGTGGGGTGAGACAGGGATGCAGTTTAAGCCCCGCCCTCTTCAACATATATATCAACGAATTGGCGAGGGCACTAGAACAGTCTGCAGCACCCGGCCTCACCCTACTAGAATCTGAAGTCAAATGTCTACTGTTTGTTGATGATCTGTTGCGTCTGTCACCAACCAAGGAGGGCCTACAGCAGCACCTAGATCTTCTGCACAGATTCTGTCAGACCTGGGCCCTGACAGTAAATCTCAGTAAGACAAAAATAATGGTGTTCCAAAAAAGGTCAGTTGCCCTGAGCACACAAAAAACTATACATACCTTGGCCTAAACATCAGCACCACAGGTAACTTCCACAAAGCTGTGAACGATCTGAGAGACAAGGCAAGAAGGGCCTTCTAAAATTTGACATACCAATTAGGATCTGGCTGAAAATACTTGAATCAGTTATAGAACCCATTGCCCTTTATGGTTGTGAGGTCTGGGGTCTGCTCACCAACCAAGAATTCACAAAATGGGACAAACACCAAATTGAGACTCTGCATGCAGAATTCTGCAAAAACATCCTCTGTGTACAACGTAAAACACCAAAGAATGCATGCAGAGCAGAATTAGGCCAATACCCGCTAATTATCAAAATCCAGAAAAGAGCCGTTAAATTCTATAACCACTTAAAAGGAAGCGATTCCCAAACCTTCCATAACAAAGCCATCACCTACAGAGAGATGAACTTGGAGAAGAGTCCCCTAAGTAAGCTGGTCCTGGGGTTCTGTTAACAAACACAAACAAACCCCACAGAGCCCCAGGACAACAACAACAACAACAACAACAAGAACACAATTAGACCCAACCAAATCATGAGAAAACAAAAAGAGAATTACTTGACATATTGGAAAGAACAAACAAAAAAACTGAGCAAACTAGAATGCTATTTGGCCCTAAACAGAGAGTACACAGTGGCAGAATACCTGACCACTGTGACTGACCCAAACTTAAGGAAAGCTTTGACTATGTACAGATTCAGTGAGCATAGCCTTGCTTTTGAGAAAGGCCGCCGTAGGCAGACCTGGCTCTCAAGAGAAGAGAGGCTATGTGCACACTGCCCACAAAATGGTGGAAACTGAGCTGCACTTCCTGACCTCCATATTTCCCTCAGATTACAGCGATCCACAAAGAATTCGAAAACAAACCCAATTTTGATAAACTCCCTTATCTACTGGGTGAAAAACCACAGTGTGCCATCACAGCTGCAAGATTTGTGACCTGTTGCCACAAGAAAAGGGCAACCAGTGAACAACAAACACAATTGTAAATACAACACATATTTATGTTTATTTATTTTCACATTTGTACTTTAACTATTTGCACATTGTTACAACACTATATATACATAATATGATATTTGAAATGTCTTTATTCTTTTGGAACTTCTGAGTGTAATGTTTACTGTTAATATTTATTGTTTTTTCGCTTTTGTTTACTATCTACTTCACTTGCTTTGGCAATGTTAACATACGTTTCCCATGCCAATAAAGCCCTTAAATTGAAATTGAATTGAGAGAGAGAGAGAGAGAGAGAGAGAGGGTGGGGGGGGGTTCTCTACTTAACAGTGAGGTTCAGATCTGATCAAGGCGAGATTAATCAAGCCGTAAAGCTCGATTGCCAGCTGAAAATAGCAGCAGCTTATTTTTATGAGATTGCTATGCAGCAGAGTGCACTGTGCAGCCTGGAGCTGCCCAACACACACACTCTCTCTGATGCTTTCTGATTAATCTTAAAGGGATAAATAACTGATTAATGTACAGTGCATTCAGAAAGTATTCAGACCCCTTCCCTTTTTCCACATTTTGTTATGTTACAGCCTTATTCTAAAATTGATCAAATAAAATAAAATTCCGTATCAATCTACACACAATACCCCATAATAACAAAGCGAAAACAGGTTTTTAGACATTTTGACACATTTATTACAAATAAAAAACAGAAATACCTTATTTACATAAGTATTCAGACCCTTTGCTATGAGACTCGAAATTGAGCTCAGGTGCATCCTGTTTCCATTTATCATTCTTGAGATGTTTCTGCAACTTCATTGGAGTCCACTTGTGGTAAATTCAATTGATTGGACATGTTTTGGAAAGGCACACACCTGTCTATATAAGGTCCCATAGTTGCCAGTGCATGACAGGATTGTGTCGAGGCACAGATCTGGGGAAGGGTACCAACACATTTCTGCAGCATTGAAGGTCCCCAAGAACACAGTGGCCTCCATCATTCTTAAATGGAAGAAGTTTGGAACCACCAAGACTCTTCCTAGAGCTGGCCGCCCGGCCAAACTGAGCAATCGGGGGAGAAGGGCCTTGGTCAGGGAGGTGACCAAGAACCCGATGGTCACTCTGACAGAGCTCCAGAGTTCCTCTGTGGAGATGGGAGAACCTTCCAGAAGGACAACCATCTCTGCAGCACTCCACCAATCAGGCCTTTATGGTAGAGTGGCCAGACGGAAGCCACTCCTCAGTAAAAGGCACATGACAGCCCGCTTGGAGTTTGCCCAAATGCAGCTAAAGGACTCTCAGACCATGCGAAACGAGATTCTCTGGTCTGATGAAACTAATATTGAACTTTTTGGCCTGAATGCCAAGCGTCACTTCTAGAGGGAATCTGGCACCATCCCTACGGTGAAGCATGGTTGTGGCAACATCATGCTGTGTGGATGATTTTCAAAAAAACCGTTTTTGCTTTGTCATTATGGGGTATTGTGGGTAGATTATTTAGGGGGAAAAAACTATTTAATCCATTTTAGAATAAGGCTGTAACGTAACAAAATGTGGGAAAAAATCAAGGGGTCTGAATGCTTTCCCAATGCACTGTATGTTCCAGAGTCAAGACTTATCAAAGAAGATCCCCAGCTAGCACATAACGTTCTGAGAACCATATGTTTCTTGGAGCTTGGTGAGAGCGTGGTTGTCCTGTGGTTATTTTGCATACAACCTTCCCACAACTTTCTGGGAATGGTGCAGGATAGTTGCTTGGCTTTGGAACATTCTCAGCATATTTAAGGAACTTGACAAAATAATATTATTTTCTTGGTATTTCAGTACTTTAACAGAACGTTTCCTTAAAGTTCAAACATGGTTAGATTCCATTTCAATTTTGGTAATGTTCTAGGAACGTTCTCCAACTGGTTTGACATTGGGAATGTTCTCAAATAGTTCAGAGAACGTTAAGAAACAACATTCTTCTGTGGGAATTTCAGTACTTCAGCATAACATTTCCTACAGGTTTGGTCATGGTTCAATTTAAAGTCATGTTCTCACATTGTTCCGAGAACGTTAAGAAACAACGTTCTTCTTTGGGAATTTCAGTACTTCAGCATAACGTTTCCTACAGGTTTCCTCATTGTTCTATTTAAAGTAAAGTTCTCAAATTGTTCAGAGAACGTTAAGAAAACGTTCCATAAAAACCACAAGAAAACTTTGTTCTAAGAATGTTATTTAAAAACGTTTACATTCCGTTCTCAGCATCAACAAAACTCTCTATATTCTCTATCTTATTAAGTGTGTTCAGGTGTGTTGGCCACGCCCAGTAATTGGCCATGCCTGATCTTTTCATAATTTATAGATTTTTTTTTACTGAAAAATGACATTTACATACACTGGGGAAAAAAAGTATTTAGTCAGCCACCAATTGTGCAAGTTCTCCCACTTAAAAAGAGATGAGAGAGGCCAGTAAGATTTTCTATGGGGTTGAGATCTGGAGACTGGCTAGGCCACTCCAGGACCTTGAAATGCTTCTTACGAAGCCACTCCTTCGTTGCCCGGACGGTGTGTTTGGGATCATTGTCATGCTGAAAGACCCAGCCACGTTTCATCTTCAAAGCCCTTGCTGATGGAAGGAGGTTTTCACTCAAAATCTCACGATTCATTCTTTCCTTTACACGGATCAGTCGTCCTGGTCCCTTTGCAGAAAAATAGACCCAAAGCATGATGTTTCCACCCCCATGCTTCACAGTATGTATGGTGTTCTTTGGATGCAACTCAGCATTCTTTGTCCTCCAAACACGACGAGTTGAGTTTTTACCAAAAAGTTCTATTTTGGTTTCATCTGACCATATGACATTCTCCCAATCCTCTTCTGGTCCCAATCCTCTTCTGGATCATCCAAATGCACTCTAGCAAACTTCAGACGGGCCTGGACATGTACTGGCTTAAGCAGGGGGACACGTCTGGCACTGCAGGATTTGAGTCCCTGGCGGCGTAGTGTGTTACTGATGGTAGGCTTTGTTACTTTGGTCCCAGCTCTCTGCAGGTCATTCACTAGGTCCCACCGTGTGGTTCTGGGATTTTTGCTCACCGTTCTTGTGATCATTTTGACCCCACGGGGTGAGATCTTGCGTGAAGCCCCAGATCGAGGGAGATTATCAGTGGTCTTGTATGTCTTCCATTTCCTAATAATTGCTCCCACAGTTGATTTCTTCAAACCAAGCTGCTTACCTTTTGCAGATTCAGTCTTCCCAGCCTGGTGCAGGTCTACAATTTTGTTTCTGGTGTCCTTTGACAGCTCTTTGGTCTTGGCCATAGTGGAGTTTGGAGTGTGACTGTTTGAGGTTGTGGACAGGTGTCTTTTATACTGATAACAAGTTCAAACAGGTGCCATTAATACAGGTAACGAGTGGAGGACAGAGGAGCCTCTTAAAGAAGAAGTTACAGGTCTGTGAGAGCCAGAAATCTTGCTTGTTTGTAGGTGACCAAATACTTATTTTCCACCATAATTTGCAAATAAATTCATTAAAGATCCTACAATGTGATTTTCTGGAAAGAAAATTCTCAATTTGTCTGTCATAGTTGACGTGTACCTATGATGAAAATTACAGGCCTCTCTCATCTTTTTAAGTGGGAGAACTTGCACAATTGGTGGCTGACTAAATACTTTTTTTCCCCACTGTAATTATTCAGACCCTTTACTCAGTACTTTTTTGAAGCACCTTTGGCAGCAATTACAGCCTCGAGTCTTCTTGGGTATGACACAACAAGCTTGAAACACCTGTATTTGGGGAGTTTCTCCCATTCTGCAGATTGTGAACTACAGGAAAAAGAGGACCAACCACGGCCCCATTCTAATCGACGGGGCTGTAGTGGAGCAGGTTGAGAGCTTCAAGTTCCTTGGTGTCCACATCACCAACAAACTATCCACATCACCAACAAACTATCAAACACACCAAGACAGTCGTCAAGAGGGCACGACAAAGCCTATTCCCCCTCAGGAGATTGAAAAGATTTGGCATGGGTCCTCAGATCCTCAAAAATGTATACAACTGCACCATCGAGAGCATCCTGACTGGTTGCATCACTGCCTGTTATGGCAACTGATTGGCCTCTGACCACAAGGCACTACAGAGGGTAGTGCGTAAGAACCAGTACATCACTGGGGCCAAGCTTCCTGCCATCCAGGACCTCAATACCAGGCGGTGTCAGAGGAAGGCCTTAAAAATTGTCAAAGACTCCAGCCACCCTACTCATAGACTGTTCTCTCTGCTACCACATGGCAAGCGGTACTGGAGCGCCAAGTCTAGGTCCAAAAGGCATCTTATCAGCTTCTACCCCCAAGCCATAAGACTCCTGAATGCTAATCAATTGGTTACCCTGACTATTTCCACCGTAGGGATGGTGCCAGGTTTCCTCCAGACGTGACTCTTGGTATTCAGACCAAAGAGTTCAATCTTGGTTTCATCAGACCAGAGAATCTTGTTTCTCATGGTCTGAGAGTCCTTTAAACTCCAAGCGAGCTGTTATGTGCCTTTTACTGAAGTGTGGCTTCCGTCTGGCCACTCTACCATAAAGGCCTGATTGGTGGAGTGCTGCAGAGATGGTTGTCCTTCTGGAAGGTTCTCCCATCTCCACAGAGGAACTCTTGAGCTCTGTGAGAGCGTCACCTCCCTGACCAAGGCCCTTCTCCCCCGATTGCTCAGTTTGGCTGGGCGGCCAGCTCTAGGAAGAGTCTTGGTGGTTCCAAACTTCTTCCATTTAAGAATGATGGAGGCTGGGGCCTCCCGAGTGGCGCAGCGGTCTAAGGCATTGCATTGCAGTGCTAGACCCGGTTTTGATGCCGGGCTGTATCACAACCGGCCGTGATCGGGAGTCCCATAGGGCGTCGTCCGGGTTAGGGGAGGGTTTGGCCGGGAGGGCTTTCCTTGGCTCATCGCGCTCTAGTGGCTACCTGTGGCGGGTCGGGCACCTGCAGGCTGACCTCGGTCATCAGGTGAACGGTGTTTCCTCTGACACATTGGTGCAGCTGGCTTCCAGGTTAAGCGGGCGGGTGTTATGAAGTGCGGTTTGGCACGTCATGTTTCGGAGGACGCATGACTCGAACTTCGCCTCCCGAGCCCGTTGGAGAGTTGCAGCGATGAGACAAGATCGAAAAAGGGGGTAAAATACAAAAGAAAGAATGATGGAGGCCGCTCTAGGAGGTGTCTTGGTGGTTCCAAACTTCTTCCATTTAAGAATGATGGAGGCCACTGTGTTCTTGGGGACCTTCAATGCTGCAGACATTTTTTGGTACCCTTCCCCAGATCTGTGTCCCTCGACACAATCCTGTCTCAGAGCTCTACGGACAATTCCTTCGACCTCATGGCTTGGTTTTTGCTCTGACATGCACTGTCAACTGTGGGATCTTATATAGACAGGTTTGTGCCTTTCCAAATCATGTCCAATCAATTGAATTTACAACAGGTGGACTCCAATCAAGTTGTTGAAACATCTTAAGGATGATCAACGGAAACAGGATGCACCTGAGCTAAATTTCGAGTCTCATAGCAAAGGGTCTGAATACTTATTTAAGTAAGGTATTTCTGTTTTTTATTTGTAAAACAATATATCAAACATTTCTAAAAACCTGTTTTCACTTTGTCATTATTGGGTATTGTGTGTAGATTGATGAGGGATTTTTTTGTTGTAATCCATTTCAGAATAAGGCTGTAACGTAAACAAAGTGTGGAAAGAGTCAAAGGGTCTGAAAACTTTCCGAATGCACTGTATATCCTTTGCGCCACCCCAAAGATAACACCCTTGATAGGCACCCTGCTTCGAAGATCCACACACGACAATTCCAATCCGACAACTTCTTGAGGCGCAAAGCACACTCCTTCTGTTCCACAAAAACTAAAAAAACTAAATAAGCCCACTTCTCCTTATTCTCATCCAACGCATACACAATTTGAACTTCAAACGGATCTCCCAGGCAGCAACATCGATCCAAAACCCTTATTCCAACCAAAAAAAGACTCAGAACTAGGTTTGGATTTATTAGTTTCCACTACCACTTTACTTCTCTTATGTCCACTGTAATCCAATTCTTCTCACTGTCATCTCCACTCCGATTCAAACAGAACATCCGCTTCTGCCATTTTCCCAAAACCAACCCTCCCATGGGCCTCCTCCTCCTCCTTCAGTCTTCTTCTTGTTCTGTGGACTTTATATGGCGGTTGGCAACCAACTTTAAGGTGCATTACCACCACCAACTGGACTGGAGTGTGGACCTCAGTTCATCTTTCAATCACCCACATGGGTATATGTTCCTAAAAACCAATGAGGAGATGGGAGAGGCGGGACTTGCAGCGCGTCATGCGTAAAAAATTGAACCAAGTTCTATTTTAGCGCCTGGCTACGCAGACGCCCGTGAACAGTTTGGATGAAATGATTGAATGACATGTACACTACCGGTCAAAAGTTTTAGAACACCTACTCAAGGGTTTTTCCTTTATATTTACTATTTTCTACATTGTAGAATAATTGTGAAGACATCAAAACTATGAATTAACACATATGGAATCATGTAGTGACCAAAAAAGTGTTAAACAAATCAAAACATATTTTATATTTGAGATTCTTCAAATAGCCACCCTTTGCCTTGATGTCAGCTTTGCACACTCTTGGCATATACAGAAGATAGCCCTATTTGGTAAAAGACCAAGTCCATATTATGGCAAGAACAGGTCAAATAAGAAAATAGAAACAACAGTCCATCATTACTTTAAGACATGAAGGTCAGTCAATGCGGAAAATGTCAAGAACTTTGAACGTTTCTTCAAGTGCAGTCGCAAAAACCATCAAGTGCTATGATGAAACTGGCTCTCATGAGGACCGCCACAGGAATGGAAGACCCAGAGTTACCTCTTCTGCAGAGGATAAGTTCATTAAAGTTACCAGCCTCAGAAATTGCAGCTCAAATAAATGACCCAACACACCTCCAGGATGTTTAAGGGTATTTTACCAAGAAGGAGAGTGATGGAGTGCTGCATCAGATGACCTGGCCTCCACAATTCCCCGACCTCAACCAAATTGAGATGGTTTGGGATGAGTCGGACAGCAGAGTGAAGGAAAAGCAGCCAACAAGTGCTAAGCATATGTGGGAACTCCTTCAAGACAGTTGGAAAAGCATTCCAGGTGAAGCTGGTTGAGAGAATGCCAAGAGTGTGCAAAGCTGTCATCAAGGCTAGGGTGGCTATTTGAAGAATCTCAAATCTCAAATATATTTAGATTTGTTTAACACTTTTTTGTTTACGACATGATTCCATATGTGCTATTTCATAGTTTTGATGTCTTCACTATTATTCTACAATGTAGAAAATAGTAAAAATAAAGAAAAACCCTTGAATGAGTAGGTTTTCTAAAACTTTTGACCGGTAGTGTATGTGTACAATTTATTTTGCAACACTCGCTCACGCAACGCGGGCGTTGTGGTCCGCATGTAAGCACATTTATTGCCATGTGTCCTATCTGTGGTTGGAGTTCAAAACAGTTAACCTAAGCTAGCAGTTTTATTAATAGTCTTCATGAAACTTGTTCACAGAACATTATTTCATTACCTTCAAATAACCTATAATTTCCATTCTCATTAGTTAATGAAAACTTTCAGGAAACCATAGTAAGACGTTCTCAGAACCTCCCTGCAACCTAAAAATGAATGTGCCCAGAGCAGGTGAAATCTTCACTTCAGTTCTCAGAACTTTTTTATTTTTTTTAAACAGTTTTACCAGTCAGGAAACGTATGGCTTTCGTTCCCAGAACCAATGATAAACCAAAAACGGATGTTACCACAACTTCCAAGGAACCAAATGTGCTAGCGCAAGATTGGCCTCTTATCTTGCGTTTTCTCCCCCCCCCCCCTCCCCACCCCCCCCCCATAGCATACAGAAGCCTTGACTGACTAGATTTTTAAATGCAGTGAGTATTGAATGTATAAAATACATCTAGTTTGATTTCCTCACATTTATTTGCTTGTACATGCAACTCCCACCCATGAATTTCTCGACATCCTTATTTGGGCGGAGAACGTCTTGAACGCATGTGCCATTTCATTGAAAAGGCGTGAGATGGGTGTGGCTTCCTCGCACATATCCAATTAAACGCCATTAATCGGTGGAAAGGGGCGAGGCCGCAGAGGGAAACCCTTGTAGTCTGTGGATGGGAGTTGGTGGAGGGGGCGGCGTTATGAGCCGGAAGTGTCTACCAACTGGCCCAGCTGTCATCGACTAGAAGAGACCATTAGCACCCGCTGACTTGGAAATGCAGAAAATGGAAAAAAGCTGAAATATGGCAACATCTAGGAACCATAAGGACATGACGACAATTTAGAGGTACATAATGCACGATCTAGAATCAGTTTCATAAATGTAATGTCGTACCAGAGAATTGCACTCAAGTTTATACCCGTAGTTTGGAATTGCTAAATTATGATGACAACGATTGGTGCTAAGCTATGACATTGAACTCACAGGACACGAAACCGACGAGGTCGTTTAAAGATACACACACCATTTAATACCAATATTACCGCAGATCCTGTCCGTGTATCGCTGTCGGTGGAATTTTAGGATACGTTGTTTAATTTCTCATCGACATTGCTGCTTATCTGCGTCGATTGCTCGCTAGATCGGCTACAATGTATCGACTGTGGTAGCTTGTCGGCTATTACCTTAGTCTAGCGGCATTTATACAGGGAACTAGGCTACTCTAGATTCAGAACAGACAAGAGACGTCATCAGCATTTTCTTTAAATGGTCGGAGGAGGAGGAGGTCATTGCAGAAAAAAAAATCTAGATATTCGGTAGGTGTTGGTGTATTTACCTTCATTATAACGCGCGGGCATAGATACACAGTACACTGCATATAGACCGCATATAGACCAACACTGATAATCGCAATGTTTGACTGACAGGGCACATGGACCCCAACGCAGCAGCTGTTAGCTTGCTAGCCACATAACGACCTTTGGGAAGTGAAACGTCAACTAACAGCGTAGCCAGCCTGCCTGGCTGGTGATATGTGCTTCTACCGCAGCTAACCTACGCAGGTTAGCTCGGGTGTTTTCTGTTGTGGCCTGTTAGTGCTACTGCTATGCTTAGTCTGTGTTATTTTATCATGTAGACTTGGCCTACCGTGGTTGAACCAGTCAATGATTTAATCTCATTGAGTTACATCACAGGACTAACAGGCTGCAGTTGCGGCAAAGTCACTGCTGTTGGCGAGGCTGGTGTTGTTTTGGAAGGCCTGTAGGCTCAAATTGTGATGTGACAGCTTTTGTATTTATGTCCTCAACCCCCCCATGTATCCCCCCTCTCCCCATGTAACCCCCCCACCCACTCTTTCCCCTACATCACCCTTCCCTCCCCCTCTCTCCCTCACACCTCTCCTTCCCCATGTTATACAGTAGGAAATAGGCCTAGAAAACACTGAGATAAGAAGAACCAAGTTGAGGAGGAAACATCGGCTTTACCCCGGGTTCATAAATGGACGACTACGGCTTCGGAGTCCTGGTGAAGAATAACGGCAGTGGCAACAAATCTGCTTTCCCCGTGAGGATCCCCCCTCACCTCCAACCCCAGCCCTCCCACCTCAACCACCCCCCCAGCCCCCCCTCATTCATCAACAGCACCTCGGCCACCAATGGAGGAGGTAGCGCCTGGCTGTTCCCCTCCGTAGCACCCCACAGTAACATGCAGGATGAGATCCTTGACTCCGACAAGGCCAAAGCCCTGGACCTGCAGGAGAAGGCCCAGGCCCAGCCGCAGGCCCTCTCCCCTGGGCAGCAAGATGCCGGAGGTGGCCTAGGGGAGCTAGATGGGACCCTACCCGAGGACGGCTCCATGGAGAAGGGCTCGTTGGAGAGCAGTGGTGGGAAGGAGAAGCTTAGGGGTGGGATGGACTCTCCTCCGGTGCTGGGGGGGTTTGACTACCAGGACAACCTGGGGATGGGGATGTCTGGAGCCCAGTCCACCACCACCACTTCCTCCCTGACCTCCTTCAACAACTGGTCCCCGACCGTACCCTCCAACCCCTCCCCTGTGGTCAGTGAGGACGTTGGGGGTGGGTTCTTCGGCCCGGCTGGTTCCAACGGTAACGGACCCCCGATGCTGTTCCAGAACTTCTCCCACCACACGGGGCCCGGCTTCGGAGGGGCGGGGGGCAGCTTCTCCCCCCAGATCGGCCCTGTCTCCCAGCACCACCCTTCTCCCCACCCCCACCACTACCACCCCCACAACCAGGGGGTCCCCCCTCAGCACCGCCGCTCCCCAGCCTCCCCCCACCCTCCCCAGCCCTCCTTCCCTCCTCACCCCCACCGCTCTGGAGCTTTCACCCAGCTGCCCCACCTGGCCCCGGCCCAGTCCAAGCCCCCCTCCCCTTGGGGCAGCTACCAGAGCCCTGCCCCCTCCACACCCACCTCCACCTCCTGGAGCCCTGGGGGAGGGGGGTACGGTGGCTGGGGAGGGTCACAGGGGGTCCGAGAGTACCGCAGGGGCCTCAACGGAGGGGTGACGGCCCTCAACTCCATCTCACCACTAAAGAAGTCTTTCCCCAACAACCAGGTACTCTTCTAGCTAGATATACTGCACACTCACATCTAACATGCTGGTACTGTGCCAGCTAGATATACTGCACTGTGCGTGCTAGATATACTGCGCACCTCCTGTCGAACAAGCTGGCACTGTGCTAGCTAGATATACTGCGCACCTCCCGTCGAACAAGCTGGCACTGTTCTAGCTAGATATACTGTGCACTTCCCGTCGAACAAGCTGGCACTGTACTAGCTAGATATACTGCGCACCTCCCGTCGAACAACCTGGCACTGTGCTAGCTAGATAAACTGCGCACCTCCCGTCGACCAAGCTGGCACTGTACTAGCTAGATATACTGCGCACCTCCCGTCGAACAAGCTGGCACTGTTCTAGCTAGATATACTGTGCACTTCCCGTCGAACAAGCTGGCACTGTACTAGCTAGATATACTGCACACTCACATCTAACATGCTGGTACTGTGCCAGCTAGATATACTGCACTGTGCGTGCTAGATATACTGCGCACCTCCCGTCAAACAAGCTGGCACTGTGCGTGCTAGATATACTGTGCACCTCCCGTCGAACAAGTTGGCACTGTACTAGCTAAATATACTGCGCACCTCCCGTCGAACAACCTGGCACTGTACTAGCTAGATATACTGCGCACCTCCCGTCAAACAAGTTGGCACTGTACTAGCTAGATATACTGCACACCTCCCGTCAAACAAGCTGGCACTGTGCTAGCTAGATATACTGCACACCTCCCGTCAAACAAGCTGGCACTGTACTAGCTAGATATACTGCACACCTCCCGTCAAACAAGCTGGCACTGTACTAGCTAGATATACTGCACACCTCCCGTCAAACAAGCTGGCACTGTGCGTGCTAGATATACTGCACACCTCCCGTCAAACAAGCTGGCACTGTACTAGCTAGATATACTGCACACCTCCCGTCAAACAAGCTGGCACTGTGCTAGCTAGATATACTGCACACCTCCCGTCAAACAAGCTGGCACTGTACTAGCTAGATATACTGCACACCTCCCGTCAAACAAGCTGGCACTGTACTAGCTAGATATACTGCACACCTCCCGTCAAACAAGTTGGCACTGTACTAGCTGGATATACTGCACACCTCCCGTCAAACTAGCCGGCACTGTGCGTGCTAGATATACTGCACACCTCCCGTCAAACAAGCTGGCACTGTGCGTGCTAGATATACTGCACACCTCCCGTCAAACAAGCTGGCACTGTGCGTGCTAGATATACTGCGCACATCATACCTGCCAAGACTGGATGTCCCAAAGGCTTCAGACTGATGAGTAGCTTAACCATAATCATATAATGGCCTACAATTAACTAGTCAATGATTTTCTTTCATTTCAATGTTTTGCCAAACTCATTGTGCTTGATTTAGTTGGTTATAATATCATTTATTCACGCCTACAGGCTGTAATCCAGCTAATGCTGTTGTCTATTGAGCCTTAATAGAAAGTGTCTGTCATGCACTTCAATGGTACAATCACATGGTACTATCCCACATGTACTACATGGTACAGTCCTATATCATATTTTCCTGTCTTCCAGATTCCCTCTCAGAAGTATCTTCGTAACAACTCTGGGTTCAACCACAAGGCTTGGATGGAGGACAGCATGAGTCGCACTGACAACTTCCCTTTCCAGGTGAGTACAGAGGAGCAAACTGTAGAGGGGAAAATATATTCATCCACTCTTATAGGACAATGAAAGTGAAGTTCAAACATCCTTCTATATTGTTAAAACCGACACGTGTAGCCTTGAAAAGGCATTTTCGATACAATTATCAGAGCCAAATTATATGTTCTGATATGCGCAATACAGTACACATCAAAGTAAATAATAAGAGCAAATATGATCTAGTTACTAGAGTCTAGTAAATAGAGCATCTGATAACATCAATGACAATCAGGCCATCTAAATGATGAAACTCACGTGTAAGTAACTACTTATTATTGGAGATGTAGTCTTATAGATCTATGAATGTGGTGGGAAGCATATGACATGGAGAGGCCTAATCCGGTAATGTGTATGTCCCAAATGGCACAATATTCAGTATAGTGTATAGTATAGTGCACTACTTTTAACCAGAGCCCGGTCTAAATGAGTGCACTATATATAGGGAATAGGGTGCCATTTGGGATGGAAACCTCAGTCTTCTGTCCTTGTTAGAGATGCAGCGCGTTAGATGCCACAACACCTGTATGACAAATGTTGACATACTGTCAGCTCACTTCTGTAGGCTTTTCTGTTTGAATACATAAAGAAGGCATGCATCTTTTCTTCTTGAAGTAATCGCAGATCTGTCATGACCTGGATTGGCTAAAGCAGTAGTGTGTAAATCTAGCTTTAGCTTTCCAGTCACACACAGATCAGTGATTACTTCAAGGAAGGGATTATTTGAAAAGCGTTCATTGTCTATCTACAGAGACAGGGGCATGTGATACAAAAGAAGTAGATGGCCTACATCTGGAGATATCTCTGTAGAATCAGATACATAGATTTTGGTGGTATTTTATTTGATAAGCGTCCCCACAGATCGTCTCCATGGACGTGTAACTGTTTAGAGGATCTAAAGTACCAGGACAACACAGTTGTCATCTATTATCAGAGCAAAACTCTGTCAAGGATCTAGATTAGAACATACCACCTCCAGGTTCTAGAGTCAGAATGGTTCTGTTTTCCTGTTCTTAGATAGAACACTGCAGGCTAATCATCACATTTTATTTGCCACATGCGCCGAATACAACAGGTGTAGACCTTAGTGAAATGCTTACTTACAAGCCCTTAACCAACAATGCCGTTTTTAAGAAAAGAAAAGTGTTAAGTAAAATAGCAAATAATTAAAGAGCAGCAGTAAAATAAAATAACAGTAGGGAGGCTGTATACAGGGGGTACCGGTACAGAGTCAATGTGCGGGGGCACCGGTTAGTTGAGGTAATATGTACATGTGGGTAGAGTTAAAGTGACTATGAATAGATAATAAACAGAGTAGCAGCAGGGTAAAAAGATGGGGTGGGGGTGGGGGGGCAGTGCAAATAGCCCGGGTAGCCATGATTAGCTGTTCAGGAGTCTTATGGCTTTGGGGTAAAAGCTGTTAAGAAGCCTTTTGGACCTAGACTTGGCGCTCTGGTACCGCTTGCCGTGCGGTAGCAGAGAGAACAGTCTATGACTAGGGTGGCTGGAGTCTTTGACAATTTTTAGGGCCTTCCTCTGACACCGCCTGGTATGGAGGTCCTGGATGGCAGGAAGCTTGGCCCCAGTGATGTACCGGGCCGTACGCACTACCCTCTGTAGTGCCTTGCGGTCGGAGACCGAGCAGTTGCTATCCCAGGCGGTGATGCAACCAGTCAGGATGCTCTCGATGGTGCAGCTGTAGAACTTTTTGAGGATCTGAGGACCCATGCCAAATCTTTTCAATCTCCTGAGGGGGAATAAGCTTTGTCGTGCCCTCTTCACGACTGTCTTGGTGTGTTTGGACCATGATAGTTTGTTGGTGATGTGGACACCAAGGAACTTGAAGCTCTCAACCTGTTCCACTACAGCCCTGTCGATGAGAATGGGGGCGTGCTCAGTCTTCTTTTTTTTTTTTTCTTTAGTCCACAATCATCTCGTGTTCCCTGTCTGTCTGTGTGTCTCTCAGCAGGAGAGAACCCGTTCCTTTGATGGCTTCAGCATGCACTCTCTGGAGAACAGTCTGATTGACATTATGAGGGCTGAACAGGATTCCTTGAAAGGTGGGTTTCTCTGTTTCACACAGTATGCAAAAACACCCTGGGCCTATATTCACGAAGTGTCTCAGAATAAGAGTGCTGTTCTTGAATCAGTTTGATCTTTTAGAAAATAATGAATATGATTATATGGTCAGGGGGGGACCTGATCCTAGATCAGCACTCTTACTCTGAGATGCTTTGTGAATATAGGCCCTGGTATTCTGGAATACTCCACAAACAATGAGAAAATATTAGCTGAACATCTAGTAATGGCACATTTTCTATGTAGAGATAGAAGTTGATGTCACGTAATTCTGACCGGTTGGTAAAATGGCTGCTTAGCTCAAATCGGTGCACCTACACTAGTACCAACACAAGTGTGGTTGTACGCAATACTCGTAAGAGATAATCATCTTTGATGTTGAATGACGTATCCTGCAGAGTAGAGGAAGCACAGCCGTACTAAAGACTGAGTCCTCTGAGTGGTGGGAGTACAGAGCAATACTCTTCTGTCTTAACCTGCTCAATCTCTCACACACACACCTACCTGTTAAAGTACCGCTATGCCTGCACTTTCATCTCTGCTCCACTCTCCATTCTCTCCACCACCATGAATTAAACATTTGGGTTACGTTTTGTCGCATCCCATCTCTGAAGACATGTTTTATAGCTAAGACTCAGACTGCTCATCAGAAGGAGTTTGTCACTATGGTAATATAGGCCAGTCGATCCACCCTGATTTATGCACTTATTTCCCCTCTCTGATCATGTCTCGCAATCGGTTGGCTGTTAAGTCAGAGTTCTCTGGATGCTTTGATGGTTCTGCTGCTCATCTCAACTCTCATTCTCCTCCGTACATCACAGAACAGCTACAATTGTTGAAATATAGTGGATATGGAGTTAGAATATGGTGGATATGGAGTTAGAATATGGTGGATATGGAGTTAGAATATGGTGAATATATGGATTTAGAATGTTAGAATATGGTGGTTATATGGAGTTAGAATATGGTGGTTATATGGAGTTAGGATATGGTGGATATATGGAGTTAGAATATGGTGGATATATGGAGTTAGAATATGGTGGATGTATGGAGTTAGAATGTTACAATATTATGGAGTTAGAATGTTAGAATATGGTGGATATGGAGTTAGAATATGGTGGATATGGAGTTAGAATATGGTGGATATGGAGTTAGAATATGGTGGATATGGAGTTAGAATATGGTGGATATGGAGTTAGAATATGGTGGATATGGAGTTAGAATATGGTGGATATGTGGATTTAGAATATGGTAGATATATGGAGTTAAGATATGGAGTTAGGATATGGTGGATATATGGAGTTAGGATATGGTGGATATATGGAGTTAGAATATGGTGGATATATGGAGTTAGAATATGGTGGATGTATGGAGTTAGAATGTTACAATATAATGGATGTATGGAGTTAGAATGTTAGAATATGGTGGATATTTGGACTTAGAATATGGTGGATTTATGGAGTTAGAATGTTAGAATATGGTGGTTATATGGAGTTAGAATATGGTGGTTATATGGAGTTAGAATATGGTGGATATATGAATTTAGAATATGGTGGATATGGAGTTAGGATATGGTGGATATGGAGTTAGGATATGGTGGATATGGAGTTAGGATATGGTGGATATATGGAGTTAGGATATGGTGGATATATGGAGTTAGAATATGGTGGATATATGGAGTTAGAATATGCTGGATGTATGGAGTTAGAATGTTACAATATTATGGAGTTAGAATGTTAGAATATGGTGGATATGGAGTTAGAATATGGTGGATATGGAGTTAGAATATGGTGGATATGGAGTTAGAATATGGTGGATATGGAGTTAGAATATGGTGGATATGGAGTTAGAATATGGTGGATATGTGGATTTAGAATATGGTAGATATATGGAGTTAGGATATGGTGGATATGGAGTTAGGATATGGTGGATATATGGAGTTAGGATATGGTGGATATATGGAGTTAGAATATGGTGGATATATGGAGTTAGAATATGCTGGATGTATGGAGTTAGAATGTTACAATATTATGGAGTTAGAATGTTAGAATATGGTGGATATGGAGTTAGAATATGGTGGATATGGAGTTAGAATATGGTGGATATGGAGTTAGAATATGGTGGATATGGAGTTAGAATATGGTGGATATGGAGTTAGAATATGGTGGATATGTGGAATTAGAATATGGTAGATATATGGAGTTAGGATATGGTGGATATGAAGTTAGGATATGGTGGAGATATGGAGTTAGGATATGGTGGATATATGGAGTTAGGATATGGTGGATATATGGAGTTAGAATATGGTGGATATATGGAGTTAGAATATGGTGGATGTATGGAGTTAGAATGTTACAATATAATGGCTGTATGGAGTTAGAATGTTAGAATATGGTGGATATATGGACTTAGAATATGGTGGATTTATGGAGTTAGAATGTTAGAATATGGTGGATATGGAGTTAGAATATGGTGGATATATGGAGTTAGAATATGGTGGATATATGGAGTTAGAATATGCTGGATGTATGGAGTTAGAATATGCTGGATGTATAGAGTTAGAATGTTAGAATATGGTGGATATGGAGTTAGAATATGGTGGATATGGAGTTAGAATATGGTGGATATGGAGTTAGAATATGGTGGATATGGAGTTAGAATATGGTGGATATGGAGTTAGAATATGGTGGATATGTGGATTTAGAATATGGTAGATATATGGAGTTAGGATATGGTGGATATGGAGTTAGGATTTGGTGGATATGGAGTTAGGATATGGTGGATATGGAGTTAGAATATGGTGGATATGTGGATTTAGAATATGGTAGATATATGGAGTTAGGATATGGTGGATATGGAGTTAGGATATGGTGGATATGGAGTTAGGATATGGTGGATATATGGAGTTAGAATATGGTGGATATATGGAGTTAGAATATGGTGGATATATGGAGTTAGAATATGGTGGATGTATGGAGTTAGAATGTTAGAATATGGTGGATATATGGACTTAGAATATGGTGGATTTATGGAGTTAGAATGTTAGAATATGGTGGAGATGGAGTTAGAATATGGTGGAGATGGAGTTAGAATATGGTGGATATGGAGTTAGAATATGGTGGATATGGAGTTAGAATATGGTGGATATGGAGTTAGAATATGGTGGATATGGAGTTAGAATATGGTGGATATGGAGTTAGAATATGGTGGATGTATGGAGTTAGAATATGGTGGATGTATGGAGTTAGAATGTTAGAATATGGTGGATATATGGACTTAGAATATGGTGAATATATGGATTTAGAATGTTAGAATATGGTGGATATGGAGTTAGAATATGGTGGATATGGAGTTAGAATATGGTGGATATGGAGTTAGAATATGGTGGATATGGAGTTAGAATATGGTGGATATGTGGATTTAGAATATGGTAGATATATGGAGTTAGGATATGGAGTTAGGATATGGTGGATATATGGAGTTAGGATATGGTGGATATATGGAGTTAGAATATGGTGGATATATGGAGTTAGAATATGCTGGATGTATGGAGTTAGAATGTTACAATATTATGGAGTTAGAATGTTAGAATATGGTGGATATGGAGTTAGAATATGGTGGATATGGAGTTAGAATATGGTGGATATGGAGTTAGAATATGGTGGATATGGAGTTAGAATATGGTGGATATGGAGTTAGAATATGGTGGATATGTGGATTTAGAATATGGTAGATATATGGAGTTAGGATATGGTGGATATGGAGTTAGGATATGGTGGATATGGAGTTAGGATATGGTGGATATATGGAGTTAGGATATGGTGGATATATGGAGTTAGGATATGGTGGATATATGGAGTTAGGATATGGTGGATATATGGAGTTAGAATATGGTGGATATATGGAGTTAGAATATGCTGGATGTATGGAGTTAGAATGTTACAATATTATGGAGTTAGAATGTTAGAATATGGTGGATATGGAGTTAGAATATGGTGGATATGGAGTTAGAATATGGTGGATATGGAGTTAGAATATGGTGGATATGGAGTTAGAATATGGTGGATATGGAGTTAGAATATGGTGGATATGTGGAATTAGAATATGGTAGATATATGGAGTTAGGATATGGTGGATATGGAGTTAGGATATGGTGGAGATATGGAGTTAGGATATGGTGGATATATGGAGTTAGGATATGGTGGATATATGGAGTTAGAATATGGTGGATATATGGAGTTAGAATATGGTGGATGTATGGAGTTAGAATATGCTGGATGTATGGAGTTAGAATGTTACAATATTATGGAGTTAGAATGTTAGAATATGGTGGATATGGAGTTAGAATATGGTGGATATGGAGTTAGAATATGGTGGATATGGAGTTAGAATATGGTGGATATGGAGTTAGAATATGGTGGATATGGAGTTAGAATATGGTGGATATGTGGAATTAGAATATGGTAGATATATGGAGTTAGGATATGGTGGATATGGAGTTAGGATATGGTGGAGATATGGAGTTAGGATATGGTGGATATATGGAGTTAGGATATGGTGGATATATGGAGTTAGAATATGGTGGATATATGGAGTTAGAATATGGTGGATGTATGGAGTTAGAATGTTACAATATAATGGATGTATGGAGTTAGAATGTTAGAATATGGTGGATATATGGACTTAGAATATGGTGGATTTATGGAGTTAGAATGTTAGAATATGGTGGATATGGAGTTAGAATATGGTGGATATATGGAGTTAGAATATGGTGGATATATGGAGTTAGAATATGCTGGATGTATGGAGTTAGAATATGCTGGATGTATAGAGTTAGAATGTTAGAATATGGTGGATATGGAGTTAGAATATGGTGGATATGGAGTTAGAATATGGTGGATATGGAGTTAGAATATGGTGGATATGGAGTTAGAATATGGTGGATATGGAGTTAGAATATGGTGGATATGTGGATTTAGAATATGGTAGATATATGGAGTTAGGATATGGTGGATATGGAGTTAGGATTTGGTGGATATGGAGTTAGGATATGGTGGATATGGAGTTAGAATATGGTGGATATGTGGATTTAGAATATGGTAGATATATGGAGTTAGGATATGGTGGATATGGAGTTAGGATATGGTGGATATGGAGTTAGGATATGGTGGATATGGAGTTAGGATATGGTGGATATATGGAGTTAGAATATGGTGGATATATGGTGTTAGGATATGGTGGATATGGAGTTAGGATATGGTGGATATATGGAGTTAGGATATGGTGGATATATGGAGTTAGGATATGGTGGATATATGGAGTTAGGATATGGTGGATATATGGAGTTAGAATATGGTGGATATATGGAGTTAGAATATGCTGGATGTATGGAGTTAGAATGTTACAATATTATGGAGTTAGAATGTTAGAATATGGTGGATATGGAGTTAGAATATGGTGGATATGGAGTTAGAATATGGTGGATATGGAGTTAGAATATGGTGGATATGGAGTTAGAATATGGTGGATATGGAGTTAGAATATGGTGGATATGTGGAATTAGAATATGGTAGATATATGGAGTTAGGATATGGTGGATATGGAGTTAGGATATGGTGGAGATATGGAGTTAGGATATGGTGGATATATGGAGTTAGGATATGGTGGATATATGGAGTTAGAATATGGTGGATATATGGAGTTAGAATATGGTGGATGTATGGAGTTAGAATGTTACAATATAATGGATGTATGGAGTTAGAATGTTAGAATATGGTGGATATATGGACTTAGAATATGGTGGATTTATGGAGTTAGAATGTTAGAATATGGTGGATATGGAGTTAGAATATGGTGGATATATGGAGTTAGAATATGGTGGATATATGGAGTTAGAATATGCTGGATGTATGGAGTTAGAATATGCTGGATGTATAGAGTTAGAATGTTAGAATATGGTGGATATGGAGTTAGAATATGGTGGATATGGAGTTAGAATATGGTGGATATGGAGTTAGAATATGGTGGATATGGAGTTAGAATATGGTGGATATGGAGTTAGAATATGGTGGATATGTGGATTTAGAATATGGTAGATATATGGAGTTAGGATATGGTGGATATGGAGTTAGGATTTGGTGGATATGGAGTTAGGATATGGTGGATATGGAGTTAGAATATGGTGGATATGTGGATTTAGAATATGGTAGATATATGGAGTTAGGATATGGTGGATATGGAGTTAGGATATGGTGGATATGGAGTTAGGATATGGTGGATATGGAGTTAGGATATGGTGGATATATGGAGTTAGAATATGGTGGATATATGGAGTTAGAATATGGTGGATATATGGAGTTAGAATATGGTGGATGTATGGAGTTAGAATGTTAGAATATGGTGGATATATGGACTTAGAATATGGTGGATTTATGGAGTTAGAATGTTAGAATATGGTGGAGATGGAGTTAGAATATGGTGGAGATGGAGTTAGAATATGGTGGATATGGAGTTAGAATATGGTGGATATGGAGTTAGAATATGGTGGATATGGAGTTAGAATATGGTGGATGTATGGAGTTAGAATGTTAGAATATGGTGGATATATGGACTTAGAATATGGTGGATTTATGGAGTTAGAATGTTAGAATATGGTGGATATGGAGTTAGAATATGGTGGATATGGAGTTAGAATATGGTGGATATGGAGTTAGAATATGGTGGATAAGGAGTTAGAATATGGTGGATATGGAGTTAGAATATGGTGGATATGGAGTTAGAATATGGTGGATATGTGGAGTTAGAATATGGTGGATATGTGGATTTAGAATATGGTAGATATATGGATTTAGAATATGGTGGATATGGAGTTAGAATATGGTGGATATGGAGTTAGGATATGGTGGATATATGGAGTTAAAATATGGTGGATATATGGAGTTAGAATATGCTGGATGTATGGAGTTAGAATGCTACAATATAATGGATGTATGGAGTTAGAATGTTAGAATATGGTGGATATATGGACTTAGAATATGGTGGATTTATGGAGTTAGAATGTTAGAATATGGTGGATATGGAGTTAGAATATGGTGGATATAGAGTTAAAATGTATGAATATGGTGGATAAATTGTTAGAATATGGTAGATATATGGATTTAGAATATAGTGGGTATATGGAGTTAGAATATGGTGGATATGGAGTTAGAATATGGTGGATATGGAGTTAGAATATGGTGGATATGGAGTTAGAATATGGTGGATATGATGTT
Source organism: Coregonus lavaretus (assembly GCF_964263955.1). Classification (NCBI taxonomy): domain Eukaryota; kingdom Metazoa; phylum Chordata; class Actinopteri; order Salmoniformes; family Salmonidae; genus Coregonus; species Coregonus lavaretus. Next base: position 9,243,568 of record NC_140016.1, read on the forward strand.
AGAATATGGTGGATATGGCGTTAGAATGTTAGAATATGGTGTATATAGAGTTAGAATATGGTGGATATGGAGTTAGAATATGGTGGATATGGAGTTAGAATATGGTGGATATGGAGTTAGAATATGGTGGATATGGAGTTAGAATATGCTGGATATGGAGTTAGAATATGCTGGATTTATGGAGTTAGAATATGGTGGATATGGAGTTAAAATGTATGAATATGGTGGATATATGGAGTTAGAATATGGTGGATATATGGATTTAGAATGTTAGAATATGGTGGATATGGAGTTAGAATATGCTGGATATGGAGTTAGAATATGCTGGATATGGAGTTAGAATATGCTGGATATGGAGTTAGAATATGCTGGATATGGAGTTAAAATGTATGAATATGGTGGATATATGGAGTTAGAATATGGTGGATATGGAGTTAGAATATGCTGGATATGGAGTTAGAATATGCTGGATATGGAGTTAAAATGTATGAATATGGTGGATATATGGAGTTAGAATGTTACAATATAATGGATGTATGGAGTTAGAATGTTAGAATATGGTGGATATATGGACTTAGAATATGGTGGATTTATGGAGTTAGAATGTTAGAATATGGTGGATATGGAGTTAGAATATGGTGGATATGGAGTTAGAATATGGTGGATATGGAGTTAGAATATGGTGGATATGGAGTTAGAATATGGTAGATATGGAGTTAGAATATGGTGGATATGGAGTTAGAATATGGTGGATATGGAGTTAGAATATGGTGGATATGGAGTTAGAATATGGTAGATATATGGTGGATATGGAGTTAGAATATGGTGGATATGGAGTTAGAATATGGTGGATATGGAGTTAGGATATGGTGGATATGGAGTTAGAATATGGTGGACATGGAGTTAGAATATGGTGGACATGGAGTTAGAATATGGTGGATATGGAGTTAGAATATGGTGGATATGGAGTTAGAATATGGTGGATATATGGAGTTAGATTTAGGTGGATATGGAGTTAGAATGTTAGAATATGGTGGATATGGAGTTAGAATATGGTGGATATGGAGTTAGAATATGGTGGATATGGAGTTAGAATATGGTGGATATGTGGAGTTAGAATATGGTGGATATGTGGATTTAGAATATGGTAGATATATGGATTTAGAATATGGTGGATATGGAGTTAGAATATGGTGGATATGGAGTTAGGATATGGTGGATATATGGAGTTAGAATATGGTGGATATATGGAGTTAGAATATGCTGGATGTATGGAGTTAGAATGCTACAATATAATGGATGTATGGAGTTAGAATGTTAGAATATGGTGGATATATGGACTTAGAATATGGTGGATTTATGGAGTTAGAATGTTAGAATATGGTGGATATGGAGTTAGAATATGGTGGATATAGAGTTAAAATGTATGAATATGGTGGATAAATTGTTAGAATATGGTAGATATATGGATTTAGAATATAGTGGGTATATGGAGTTAGAATATGGTGGATATGGAGTTAGAATATGGTGGATATGGAGTTAGAATATGGTGGATATGGAGTTAGAATATGGTGGATATGATGTTAGAATATGGTGGATATGGCGTTAGAATGTTAGAATATGGTGTATATAGAGTTAGAATATGGTGGATATGGAGTTAGAATATGGTGGATATGGAGTTAGAATATGGTGGATATGGAGTTAGAATATGGTGGATATGGAGTTAGAATATGCTGGATATGGAGTTAGAATATGCTGGATTTATGGAGTTAGAATATGGTGGATATGGAGTTAAAATGTATGAATATGGTGGATATATGGAGTTAGAATATGGTGGATATATGGATTTAGAATGTTAGAATATGGTGGATATGGAGTTAGAATATGGTGGATATGGAGTTAGAATATGCTGGATATGGAGTTAGAATATGCTGGATATGGAGTTAGAATATGCTGGATATGGAGTTAAAATGTATGAATATGGTGGATATATGGAGTTAGAATATGGTGGATATGGAGTTAGAATATGCTGGATATGGAGTTAGAATATGCTGGATATGGAGTTAGAATATGCTGGATATGGAGTTAAAATGTATGAATATGGTGGATATATGGAGTTAGAATGTTACAATATAATGGATGTATGGAGTTAGAATGTTAGAATATGGTGGATATATGGACTTAGAATATGGTGGATTTATGGAGTTAGAATGTTAGAATATGGTGGATATGGAGTTAGAATATGGTGGATATGGAGTTAGAATATGGTGGATATGGAGTTAGAATATGGTGGATATGGAGTTAGAATATGGTAGATATGGAGTTAGAATATGGTGGATATGGAGTTAGAATATGGTGGATATGGAGTTAGAATATGGTGGATATGGAGTTAGAATATGGTAGATATATGGTGGATATGGAGTTAGAATATGGTGGATATGGAGTTAGAATATGGTGGATATGGAGTTAGGATATGGTGGATATGGAGTTAGAATATGGTGGACATGGAGTTAGAATATGGTGGACATGGAGTTAGAATATGGTGGATATGGAGTTAGAATATGGTGGATATGGAGTTAGAATATGGTGGATATATGGAGTTAGATTTAGGTGGATATGGAGTTAGAATGTTAGAATATGGTGGATATGGAGTTAGAATATGGTGTATATGGTGTTAGAATATGGTGGATATGGAGTTAGAATATGGTGGATATGGAGTTAGAATATGGTGGATATGGAGTTAGAATATGGTGGATATGGAGTTAGAATATGGTGGATATGGAGTTAGAATATGGTGGATATGGAGTTAGAATGTGGTGGATATACGGATTTAGAATGTTAGAATATGGTGGATAGATGGAGTTAGAATATGGTGGGTATATGGATTTAGAATGTTAGAATATGGAGTTAGAATATGGTGGATATATTGAGTTAGAATAATGTGGATATATGGAGTTAGAATATGGTGGATGTATGGAGTTAGAATGTTACAATATAATGGATGTATGGAGTTAGAATGTTAGAATATGGAGGATATATGGATTTAGAATATGGTGGATTTATGGAGTTAGAATATGGTGGATATGGAGTTAGGATGTGGTGGATATGGAGTTAGAATGTGGTGGATATGGAGTTAGAATATGGTGGATATGGAGTTAAAATGTATGAATATGGTGGATATATGGAGTTAGAATATGGTGGATAAATTGTTAGAATATGGTAGATATATGGATTTAGAATATAGTGGATATATGGAGTTAGAATATGGTGGATATGGAGTTAGAATGTTAGAATATGGTGGATATGGAGATAGAATATGGTGGATATGGAGTTAGAATGTGCTGGATATGGAGTTAGAATATGCTGGATATGGAGTTAGAATATGCTGGATATGGAGTTAGAATATGCTGGATATGGAGTTAGAATATGCTGGATATGGAGTTAGAATATGCTGGATATGGAGTTAGAATATGCTGGATATGGAGTTAGAATATGCTGGATTTATGGAGTTAGAATATGCTGGATTTATGGAGTTAGAATGTTAGAAGATGGTGGATATGGAGTTAGAATATGGTGGATATGGAGTTAGAATATGGTGGATATGGAGTTAGAATATGGTGGATATGGAGTTAGAATATGGTGGATATGGAGTTAGAATATGGTGGATATGGAGTTAGAATATAGTGGATATATGGATTTAGAATGTTAGAATATGGTGGATATATGGAGTTAGAATTTTAGAATATGGTGGATATATGGAGTTAGAATTTTAGGATATGGAGTTAGAATATGGTGGATATATGGAGTTAGAATATGGTGGATATGGAGTTAGAATGTTAGAATATGGTGGATATGGAGTTAGAATATGGTGTATATGGAGTTAGAATATTGTGTATATGGAGTTAGAATATGGTGGATATGGAGTTAGAATATGGTGGATATGGAGTTAGAATATGGTGGATATGGAGTTAGAATATGGTGGATATGGAGTTAGAATATGGTGGATAAATGGATTTAGAATGTTAGAATATGGTGGATATGGAGTTAGAATATGGTGGATATATGGAGTTAGATTTAGGTGGATATGGAGTTAGAATGTTAGAATATGGTGGATATGGAGTTAGAATATGGTGGATATGGAGTTAGAATATGGTGGATATGGAGTTAGAATATGGTGGATATGGAGTTAGAATATGGTGGATATGGAGTTAGAATATGGTGGATATGGAGTTAGAATGTGGTGGATATACGGATTTAGAATGTTAGAATATGGTGGATAGATGGAGTTAGAATATGGTGGGTATATGGATTTAGAATGTTAGAATATGGAGTTAGAATATGGTGGATATATCGAGTTAGAATATGGTGGATATATGGAGTTAGAATATGGTGGATGTATGGAGTTAGAATGTTACAATATAATGGATGTATGGAGTTAGAATGTTAGAATGTGGTGGATATATGGATTTAGAATATGGTGGATTTATGGAGTTAGAATATGGTGGATATGGAGTTAGGATGTGGTGGATATGGAGTTAGAATGTGGTGGATATGGAGTTAGAATATGGTGGATATGGAGTTAAAATGTATGAATATGGTGGATATATGGAGTTAGAATATGGTGGATAAATTGTTAGAATATGGTAGATATATGGATTTAGAATATAGTGGATATATGGAGTTAGAATATGGTGGATATGGAGTTAGAATGTTAGAATATGGTGGATATGGAGATAGAATATGGTGGATATGGAGTTAGAATGTGCTGGATATGGAGTTAGAATATGCTGGATATGGAGTTAGAATATGCTGGATATGGAGTTAGAATATGCTGGATATGGAGTTAGAATATGCTGGATATGGAGTTAGAATATGCTGGATATGGAGTTAGAATATGGTGGATATGGAGTTAGAATATGGTGGATATGGAGTTAGAATATGCTGGATATGGAGTTAGAATATGCTGGATATGGAGTTAGAATATGCTGGATATGGAGTTAGAATATGCTGGATTTATGGAGTTAGAATATGCTGGATTTATGGAGTTAGAATGTTAGAAGATGGTGGATATGGAGTTAGAATATGGTGGATATGGAGTTAGAATATGGTGGATATGGAGTTAGAATATGGTGGATATGGAGTTAGAATATGGTGGATATATGGATTTAGAATGTTAGAATATGGTGGATATATGGAGTTAGAATTTTAGAATATGGTGGATATATGGAGTTAGAATTTTAGGATATGGAGTTAGAATATGGTGGATATATGGAGTTAGAATATGGTGGATATGGAGTTAGAATGTTAGAATATGGTGGATATGGAGTTAGAATATGGTGTATATGGAGTTAGAATATGGTGTATATGGAGTTAGAATATGGTGGATATGGAGTTAGAATATGGTGGATATGGAGTTAGAATATGGTGGATATGGAGTTAGAATATGGTGGATAAATGGATTTAGAATGTTAGAATATGGTGGATATATGGAGTTAGAATGTTAGAATATGGTGGACATATGGACTTAGAATATGGTGGATATGGAGTTAGAATATGCTGGATGTATGGAGTTAGTATTTTAGAATATGGTAGATATATGGATTTATAATATGGTGGATATATGGAGTTAGAATATGGTGGATATGGAGTTAGAATGTTAGAATATGGTGGATATGGTTTTAGAATATGGTGTATATGGAGTTAGAATATGGTGGATATATGGAGTTAGAATATGGTGGATATGGAGTTAGAATATGGTGGATATGGAGTTAAAATATGGTGGATATATGGAGTTAGAATGTTAGAATATGGTGGATATGGAGTTAGAATATGGTGGTTATATGGAGTTAGAATATGGTGGATATATGGATTTAGAATGTTAGAATATGGAGTTAGAATATTGTGGATAAATTGTTAGAATATGGTGGATATACGGAGTTAGAATGTTAGAATATGGTGGATATATCGAGTTAGAATATGGTAGATATGGAGTTAGAATATGGTGGATATGGAGTTAAAATGTATGAATATGGTGGATATATGGAGTTAGAATGTATGAACATGGTGGATATATGGAGTTAGAATGTGGTGGATATGGTGGACATGGAGTTAGAATATGGTGGATATGAAGTTAGAATATGATTGATATGGAGTTAGAATATGGTGGATATGGAGTTAGAATATGGTGGATATGGAGTTAGAATATGGTGGATATATGGAGTTAGAATATTGTGGATATATGGAGTTAGAATATGGTGGATATGGATTTAGAATATGGTGGATATATGGAGTTAGAAAAGGTGGATATATGGAGTTAGAATTTTAGAATATGGTGGATATGGAGTTAGAATATGGTGGTTATATGGAGTTAGAATATGGTGGATATATGGATTTAGAATGTTAGAATATGGAGTTAGAATATTGTGGATAAATTGTTAGAATATGGTGGATATACGGAGTTAGAATGTTAGAATATGGTGGATATATAGAGTTAGAATATGGTGGATATGGAGTTAGAATATGGTGGATATGGAGTTAAAATGTATGAATATGGTGGATATATGGAGTTAGAATGTGGTGGATATGGTGGACATGGAGTTAGAATATGGTGGATATGGAGTTAGAATATGGTGGATATGGAGTTAGAATATGGTGGATATGGAGTTAGAATATGGTGAATATGGAGTTAGAATATGGTGAATATATATGGGTTTAGAATGTTAGAATATGGTGGATATATGGAGTTAGAATTTTAGAATATGGTGGATATGGAGTTAGAATATGGTGGATAAATTGTTAGAATATGGTAGATATATGGATTTAAAATATGGAGTTAGAATATGGTGGATATGGAGTTAGAATGTTAGAATATGGTGGATATGGAGTTAGAATATGGTGGATATGGAGTTAGAATATGTTGGATATGGAGTTAGAATATGGTGGATATGGAGTTAGAATATGGTGGATATATGGATTTAGCATATGGTAGATATATGGATTTAGAATATGGTGGATATGGAGTTAGAATGTTAGAATATGGTGGATATGAAGTTAGAATATGGTGGATGTATGGAGGTAGAATGTTACAATATAATGGATGTATGGAGTTAGAATGTTAGAATATGGTGGATATGGAGTTCGAATATGCTGGATATGGAGTTCGAATATGGTGGATATGGAGTTAGAATATGGTGGATATGGAGTTAGAATATGGTTGATAAATTGTTAGAATATGGTAGATATATGGATTTAGAATATATAGGATATATGGAGTTAGAATATGGTGGATATGGAGTTAGAATATGCTGGATTTATGGAGTTAGAATATGGTGGATATGGAGTTAAAATGTATGAATATGGTGGATATATGGAGTTAGAATATGGTGGATATATGGATTTAGAATGTTAGAATATGGTGGATATGTAGTTAGAATATGGTGTATATGGAGTTAGAATATGGTGTATATGGAGTTAGAATATGGTGTATATGGAGTTAGAATATGGTGGATATGGAGTTAGAATGTATGAATATGGTGGATATATGGAGTTAAAATGTATGAATATGGTGGATATATGGAGTTAGAATATGGTGGATATATGGATTTAGAATATGGTAGATATATGGATTTAGAATATGGTGGATATGGAGTTAGAATGTTAGAATATGGTGTATATTGAGTTAGAATATGGTGGATATGAAGTTAGAATATGGTGGATATGGAGTTAGAATATGGTGGATATATGGAGTTAGAATATGGTGGATATATGAATTTAGAATGTTAGAATATGGTGGATATATGGAGTTAGAATTTTAGAATATGGTGGATATGGAGTTAGAATATGGTGGATATGGAGTTAGAATATGGTGGATATGGAGTTAGAATATGGTGGATATGGAGTTAGAATATGGTGGATATGGAGTTAGAATATGGTGGATATATGGACTTAGAATATGGTGGATATATGGAGTTAGAATATGGTGGATATGGAGTTAGAATGTTAGAATATGGTGGATATGGAGTTAGAATATGGTGGATATGGAGTTAGAATATGGTGGATATGGAGTTAGAATATGGTGGATATATGGATTTAGCATATGGTAGATATATGGATTTAGAATATGGTGGATATATGGAGTTAGAATATGGTGGATATGGAGTTAGAATATGGTGAATATATGGATTTAGAATGTTAGAATATGGTGGATATATGGAGTTAGAATTTGGTGGATATATGGAGTTAGATTTTGGTGGATATGGAGTTAGAATGTTAGAATATGGTGGATATGGAGTTAGAATATGGTGGATATGGAGTTAGAATATGGTGGATATGGAGTTAGAATATGGTGGATATGGAGTTAGAATATGGTGCATATGGAGTTAGAATATGGTGCATATGGAGTTAGAATATGGTGGATATGGAGTTAGAATATGGTGGATATGGAGTTAGAATATGGTGGATATGGAGTTAGAATATGGTTGATAAATTGTTAGAATATGGTAGATATATGGATTTAGAATATATAGGATATATGGAGTTAGAATATGGTGGATATGGAGTTAGAATATGGTGGATATGGAGTTAGAATATGGTGGATATGGAGTTAGAATATGGTGGATATATGGATTTAGCATATGGTAGATATATGGATTTAGAATATGGTGGATATGGAGTTAGAATATGGTGGATGTATGGAGGTAGAATGTTACAATATAATGGATGTATGGAGTTAGAATGTTAGAATATGGTGGATATGGAGTTAGAATATGGTGGATATGGAGTTAGAATATGGTGGATATGGAGTTAGAATATGGTGGATATGGAGTTAGAATATGGTTGATAAATTGTTAGAATATGGTAGATATATGGATTTAGAATATATAGGATATATGGAGTTAGAATATGGTGGATATGGAGTTAGAATATGCTGGATTTATGGAGTTAGAATATGGTGGATATGGAGTTAAAATGTATGAATATGGTGGATATATGGAGTTAGAATATGGTGGATAAATGGATTTAGAATGTTAGAATATGGTGGATATGTAGTTAGAATATGGTGTATATGGAGTTAGAATATGGTGTATATGGAGTTAGAATATGGTGTATATGGAGTTAGAATATGGTGGATATGGAGTTAGAATGTATGAATATGGTGGATATATGGAGTTAAAATGTATGAATATGGTGGATATATGGAGTTAGAATATGGTGGATATATGGATTTAGAATATGGTAGATATATGGATTTAGAATATGGTGGATATGGAGTTAGAATGTTAGAATATGGTGGATATGGAGTTAGAATATGGTGGATATATGGAGTTAGAATTTTAGAATATGGTGGATATATGGAGTTAGAATATGGTGGATATGGAGTTAGAATATGGTGAATATATGTATTTAGAATGTTAGAATATGGTGGATATATGGAGTTAGAATATGGTGGATATATGGAGTTAGATTTTGGTGGATATGGAGTTAGAATGTTAGAATATGGTGGATATGGAGTTAGAATATGGTGTATATGGTGTTAGAATATGGTGGATATGGAGTTAGAATATGGTGGATATGGAGTTAGAATATGGTGGATATGGAGTTAGAATATGGTGGATATGGAGTTAGAATATGGTGCATATGGAGTTAGAATATGGTGGATATGGAGTTAGAATATGGTGGATATGGAGTTAGAATATGGTGGATATGGAGTTAGAATATGGTTGATAAATTGTTAGAATATGGTAGATATATGGATTTAGAATATATAGGATATATGGAGTTAGAATATGGTGGATATGGAGTTAGAATATGCTGGATTTATGGAGTTAGAATATGGTGGATATGGAGTTAAAATGTATGAATATGGTGGATATATGGAGTTAGAATATGGTGGATATATGGATTTAGAATGTTAGAATATGGTGGATATGTAGTTAGAATATGGTGTATATGGAGTTAGAATATGGTGTATATGGAGTTAGAATATGGTGTATATGGAGTTAGAATATGGTGTATATGGAGTTAGAATATGGTGGATATGGAGTTAGAATGTATGAATATGGTGGATATATGGAGTTAAAATGTATGAATATGGTGGATATATGGAGTTAGAATATGGTGGATATATGGATTTAGAATATGGTAGATATATGGATTTAGAATATGGTGGATATGGAGTTAGAATGTTAGAATATGGTGTATATGGAGTTAGAATGTGGTGGATATGAAGTTAGAATATGGTGGATATGGAGTTAGAATATGGTGGATATATGGAGTTAGAATATGGTGGATATATGAATTTAGAATGTTAGAATATGGTGGATATATGGAGTTAGAATTTTAGAATATGGTGGATATATGGAGTTAGAATATGGTGGATATGGAGTTAGAATATGGTGAATATATGGATTTAGAATGTTAGAATATGGTGGATATATGGAGTTAGAATATGGTGGATATATGGAGTTAGATTTTGGTGGATATGGAGTTAGAATGTTAGAATATGGTGGATATGGAGTTAGAATATGGTGTATATGGTGTTAGAATATGGTGGATATGGAGTTAGAATATGGTGGATATGGAGTTAGAATATGGTGGATATGGAGTTAGAATATGGTGGATATGGAGTTAGAATATGGTGCAGATGGAGTTAGAATATGGTGGATATGGAGTTAGAATATGGTGGATATGGAGTTAGAATATGGTGGATATGGAGTTAGAATATGGTTGATAAATTGTTAGAATATGGTAGATATATGGATTTAGAATATATAGGATATATGGAGTTAGAATATGGTGGATATGGAGTTAGAATATGCTGGATTTATTGAGTTAGAATATGGTGGATATGGAGTTAAAATGTATGAATATGGTGGATATATGGAGTTAGAATATGGTGGATATATGGATTTAGAATGTTAGAATATGGTGGATATGTAGTTAGAATATGGTGTATATGGAGTTAGAATATGGTGTATATGGAGTTAGAATATGGTGTATATGGAGTTAGAATATGGTGGATATGGAGTTAGAATGTATGAATATGGTGGATATATGGAGTTAAAATGTATGAATATGGTGGATATATGGAGTTAGAATATGGTGGATATATGGATTTAGAATATGGTAGATATATGGATTTAGAATATGGTGGATATGGAGTTAGAATGTTAGAATATGGTGTATATGGAGTTAGAATGTGGTGGATATGAAGTTAGAATATGGTGGATATGGAGTTAGAATATGGTGGATATATGGAGTTAGAATATGGTGGATATATGAATTTAGAATGTTAGAATATGGTGGATATATGGAGTTAGAATTTTAGAATATGGTGGATATATGGAGTTAGAATATGGTGGATTTGGAGTTAGAATATGGTGAATATATGGATTTAGAATGTTAGAATATGGTGGATATATGGAGTTAGAATTTTAGAATATGGTGGATATGGAGTTAGAATATGGTGGATATATGGAGTTAGATTTTGGTGGATATGGAGTTAGAATGTTAGAATATGGTGGATATGGAGTTAGAATATGGTGTATATGGTGTTAGAATATGGTGGATATGGAGTTAGAATATGATGGATATGGAGTTAGAATATGGTGGATATGGAGTTAGAATATGGTGGATATGGAGTTAGAATATGGTGGATATGGAGTTAGAATATGGTGGATATGGAGTTAGAATATGGTGGATATGGAGTTAGAATATGGTGGATATGGAGTTAGAATATGGTGGATATGATGTTAGAATATGGTGGATATGGAGTTAGAATGTTAGAATATGGTGTATATGGAGTTAGAATATGGTGGATATGGAGTTAGAATATGCTGGATATGGAGTTAGAATATGCTGGATATGGAGTTAGAATATGGTGGATATGGAGATAGAATATGGTGGATATGGAGTTAGAATATGGTGGATATGGAGTTAGAATATAGTGGATATATGGATTTAGAATGTTAGAATATGGTGGATATATGGAGTTAGAATTTTAGAATATGGTGGATATATGGAGTTAGAATTTTAGGATATGGAGTTAGAATATGGTGGATATATGGAGTTAGAATATGGTGGATATGGAGTTAGAATGTTAGAATATGGTGGATATGGAGTTAGAATATGGTGTATATGGAGTTAGAATATTGTGTATATGGAGTTAGAATATGGTGGATATGGAGTTAGAATATGGTGGATATGGAGTTAGAATATGGTGGATATGGAGTTAGAATATGGTGGATATGGAGTTAGAATATGGTGGATAAATGGATTTAGAATGTTAGAATATGGTGGATATGGAGTTAGAATATGGTGGATATATGGAGTTAGATTTAGGTGGATATGGAGTTAGAATGTTAGAATATGGTGGATATGGAGTTAGAATATGGTGGATATGGAGTTAGAATATGGTGGATATGGAGTTAGAATATGGTGGATATGGAGTTAGAATATGGTGGATATGGAGTTAGAATATGGTGGATATGGAGTTAGAATGTGGTGGATATACGGATTTAGAATGTTAGAATATGGTGGATAGATGGAGTTAGAATATGGTGGGTATATGGATTTAGAATGTTAGAATATGGAGTTAGAATATGGTGGATATATCGAGTTAGAATATGGTGGATATATGGAGTTAGAATATGGTGGATGTATGGAGTTAGAATGTTACAATATAATGGATGTATGGAGTTAGAATGTTAGAATGTGGTGGATATATGGATTTAGAATATGGTGGATTTATGGAGTTAGAATATGGTGGATATGGAGTTAGGATGTGGTGGATATGGAGTTAGAATGTGGTGGATATGGAGTTAGAATATGGTGGATATGGAGTTAAAATGTATGAATATGGTGGATATATGGAGTTAGAATATGGTGGATAAATTGTTAGAATATGGTAGATATATGGATTTAGAATATAGTGGATATATGGAGTTAGAATATGGTGGATATGGAGTTAGAATGTTAGAATATGGTGGATATGGAGATAGAATATGGTGGATATGGAGTTAGAATGTGCTGGATATGGAGTTAGAATATGCTGGATATGGAGTTAGAATATGCTGGATATGGAGTTAGAATATGCTGGATATGGAGTTAGAATATGCTGGATATGGAGTTAGAATATGCTGGATATGGAGTTAGAATATGGTGGATATGGAGTTAGAATATGGTGGATATGGAGTTAGAATATGCTGGATATGGAGTTAGAATATGCTGGATATGGAGTTAGAATATGCTGGATATGGAGTTAGAATATGCTGGATTTATGGAGTTAGAATATGCTGGATTTATGGAGTTAGAATGTTAGAAGATGGTGGATATGGAGTTAGAATATGGTGGATATGGAGTTAGAATATGGTGGATATGGAGTTAGAATATGGTGGATATGGAGTTAGAATATGGTGGATATATGGATTTAGAATGTTAGAATATGGTGGATATATGGAGTTAGAATTTTAGAATATGGTGGATATATGGAGTTAGAATTTTAGGATATGGAGTTAGAATATGGTGGATATATGGAGTTAGAATATGGTGGATATGGAGTTAGAATGTTAGAATATGGTGGATATGGAGTTAGAATATGGTGTATATGGAGTTAGAATATGGTGTATATGGAGTTAGAATATGGTGGATATGGAGTTAGAATATGGTGGATATGGAGTTAGAATATGGTGGATATGGAGTTAGAATATGGTGGATAAATGGATTTAGAATGTTAGAATATGGTGGATATATGGAGTTAGAATGTTAGAATATGGTGGACATATGGACTTAGAATATGGTGGATATGGAGTTAGAATATGCTGGATGTATGGAGTTAGTATTTTAGAATATGGTAGATATATGGATTTATAATATGGTGGATATATGGAGTTAGAATATGGTGGATATGGAGTTAGAATGTTAGAATATGGTGGATATGGTTTTAGAATATGGTGTATATGGAGTTAGAATATGGTGGATATATGGAGTTAGAATATGGTGGATATGGAGTTAGAATATGGTGGATATGGAGTTAAAATATGGTGGATATATGGAGTTAGAATGTTAGAATATGGTGGATATGGAGTTAGAATATGGTGGTTATATGGAGTTAGAATATGGTGGATATATGGATTTAGAATGTTAGAATATGGAGTTAGAATATTGTGGATAAATTGTTAGAATATGGTGGATATACGGAGTTAGAATGTTAGAATATGGTGGATATATCGAGTTAGAATATGGTAGATATGGAGTTAGAATATGGTGGATATGGAGTTAAAATGTATGAATATGGTGGATATATGGAGTTAGAATGTATGAACATGGTGGATATATGGAGTTAGAATGTGGTGGATATGGTGGACATGGAGTTAGAATATGGTGGATATGAAGTTAGAATATGATTGATATGGAGTTAGAATATGGTGGATATGGAGTTAGAATATGGTGGATATGGAGTTAGAATATGGTGGATATATGGAGTTAGAATATTGTGGATATATGGAGTTAGAATATGGTGGATATGGAGTTAGAATATGGTGGATATATGGAGTTAGAAAAGGTGGATATATGGAGTTAGAATTTTAGAATATGGTGGATATGGAGTTAGAATATGGTGGTTATATGGAGTTAGAATATGGTGGATATATGGATTTAGAATGTTAGAATATGGAGTTAGAATATTGTGGATAAATTGTTAGAATATGGTGGATATACGGAGTTAGAATGTTAGAATATGGTGGATATATAGAGTTAGAATATGGTGGATATGGAGTTAGAATATGGTGGATATGGAGTTAAAATGTATGAATATGGTGGATATATGGAGTTAGAATGTGGTGGATATGGTGGACATGGAGTTAGAATATGGTGGATATGGAGTTAGAATATGGTGGATATGGAGTTAGAATATGGTGGATATGGAGTTAGAATATGGTGAATATGGAGTTAGAATATGGTGAATATATATGGGTTTAGAATGTTAGAATATGGTGGATATATGGAGTTAGAATTTTAGAATATGGTGGATATGGAGTTAGAATATGGTGGATAAATTGTTAGAATATGGTAGATATATGGATTTAAAATATGGAGTTAGAATATGGTGGATATGGAGTTAGAATGTTAGAATATGGTGGATATGGAGTTAGAATATGGTGGATATGGAGTTAGAATATGTTGGATATGGAGTTAGAATATGGTGGATATGGAGTTAGAATATGGTGGATATATGGATTTAGCATATGGTAGATATATGGATTTAGAATATGGTGGATATGGAGTTAGAATGTTAGAATATGGTGGATATGAAGTTAGAATATGGTGGATGTATGGAGGTAGAATGTTACAATATAATGGATGTATGGAGTTAGAATGTTAGAATATGGTGGATATGGAGTTCGAATATGCTGGATATGGAGTTCGAATATGGTGGATATGGAGTTAGAATATGGTGGATATGGAGTTAGAATATGGTTGATAAATTGTTAGAATATGGTAGATATATGGATTTAGAATATATAGGATATATGGAGTTAGAATATGGTGGATATGGAGTTAGAATATGCTGGATTTATGGAGTTAGAATATGGTGGATATGGAGTTAAAATGTATGAATATGGTGGATATATGGAGTTAGAATATGGTGGATATATGGATTTAGAATGTTAGAATATGGTGGATATGTAGTTAGAATATGGTGTATATGGAGTTAGAATATGGTGTATATGGAGTTAGAATATGGTGTATATGGAGTTAGAATATGGTGGATATGGAGTTAGAATGTATGAATATGGTGGATATATGGAGTTAAAATGTATGAATATGGTGGATATATGGAGTTAGAATATGGTGGATATATGGATTTAGAATATGGTAGATATATGGATTTAGAATATGGTGGATATGGAGTTAGAATGTTAGAATATGGTGTATATTGAGTTAGAATATGGTGGATATGAAGTTAGAATATGGTGGATATGGAGTTAGAATATGGTGGATATATGGAGTTAGAATATGGTGGATATATGAATTTAGAATGTTAGAATATGGTGGATATATGGAGTTAGAATTTTAGAATATGGTGGATATGGAGTTAGAATATGGTGGATATGGAGTTAGAATATGGTGGATATGGAGTTAGAATATGGTGGATATGGAGTTAGAATATGGTGGATATGGAGTTAGAATATGGTGGATATATGGACTTAGAATATGGTGGATATATGGAGTTAGAATATGGTGGATATGGAGTTAGAATGTTAGAATATGGTGGATATGGAGTTAGAATATGGTGGATATGGAGTTAGAATATGGTGGATATGGAGTTAGAATATGGTGGATATATGGATTTAGCATATGGTAGATATATGGATTTAGAATATGGTGGATATATGGAGTTAGAATATGGTGGATATGGAGTTAGAATATGGTGAATATATGGATTTAGAATGTTAGAATATGGTGGATATATGGAGTTAGAATTTGGTGGATATATGGAGTTAGATTTTGGTGGATATGGAGTTAGAATGTTAGAATATGGTGGATATGGAGTTAGAATATGGTGGATATGGAGTTAGAATATGGTGGATATGGAGTTAGAATATGGTGGATATGGAGTTAGAATATGGTGCATATGGAGTTAGAATATGGTGCATATGGAGTTAGAATATGGTGGATATGGAGTTAGAATATGGTGGATATGGAGTTAGAATATGGTGGATATGGAGTTAGAATATGGTTGATAAATTGTTAGAATATGGTAGATATATGGATTTAGAATATATAGGATATATGGAGTTAGAATATGGTGGATATGGAGTTAGAATATGGTGGATATGGAGTTAGAATATGGTGGATATGGAGTTAGAATATGGTGGATATATGGATTTAGCATATGGTAGATATATGGATTTAGAATATGGTGGATATGGAGTTAGAATATGGTGGATGTATGGAGGTAGAATGTTACAATATAATGGATGTATGGAGTTAGAATGTTAGAATATGGTGGATATGGAGTTAGAATATGGTGGATATGGAGTTAGAATATGGTGGATATGGAGTTAGAATATGGTGGATATGGAGTTAGAATATGGTTGATAAATTGTTAGAATATGGTAGATATATGGATTTAGAATATATAGGATATATGGAGTTAGAATATGGTGGATATGGAGTTAGAATATGCTGGATTTATGGAGTTAGAATATGGTGGATATGGAGTTAAAATGTATGAATATGGTGGATATATGGAGTTAGAATATGGTGGATAAATGGATTTAGAATGTTAGAATATGGTGGATATGTAGTTAGAATATGGTGTATATGGAGTTAGAATATGGTGTATATGGAGTTAGAATATGGTGTATATGGAGTTAGAATATGGTGGATATGGAGTTAGAATGTATGAATATGGTGGATATATGGAGTTAAAATGTATGAATATGGTGGATATATGGAGTTAGAATATGGTGGATATATGGATTTAGAATATGGTAGATATATGGATTTAGAATATGGTGGATATGGAGTTAGAATGTTAGAATATGGTGGATATGGAGTTAGAATATGGTGGATATATGGAGTTAGAATTTTAGAATATGGTGGATATATGGAGTTAGAATATGGTGGATATGGAGTTAGAATATGGTGAATATATGTATTTAGAATGTTAGAATATGGTGGATATATGGAGTTAGAATATGGTGGATATATGGAGTTAGATTTTGGTGGATATGGAGTTAGAATGTTAGAATATGGTGGATATGGAGTTAGAATATGGTGTATATGGTGTTAGAATATGGTGGATATGGAGTTAGAATATGGTGGATATGGAGTTAGAATATGGTGGATATGGAGTTAGAATATGGTGGATATGGAGTTAGAATATGGTGCATATGGAGTTAGAATATGGTGGATATGGAGTTAGAATATGGTGGATATGGAGTTAGAATATGGTGGATATGGAGTTAGAATATGGTTGATAAATTGTTAGAATATGGTAGATATATGGATTTAGAATATATAGGATATATGGAGTTAGAATATGGTGGATATGGAGTTAGAATATGCTGGATTTATGGAGTTAGAATATGGTGGATATGGAGTTAAAATGTATGAATATGGTGGATATATGGAGTTAGAATATGGTGGATATATGGATTTAGAATGTTAGAATATGGTGGATATGTAGTTAGAATATGGTGTATATGGAGTTAGAATATGGTGTATATGGAGTTAGAATATGGTGTATATGGAGTTAGAATATGGTGTATATGGAGTTAGAATATGGTGGATATGGAGTTAGAATGTATGAATATGGTGGATATATGGAGTTAAAATGTATGAATATGGTGGATATATGGAGTTAGAATATGGTGGATATATGGATTTAGAATATGGTAGATATATGGATTTAGAATATGGTGGATATGGAGTTAGAATGTTAGAATATGGTGTATATGGAGTTAGAATGTGGTGGATATGAAGTTAGAATATGGTGGATATGGAGTTAGAATATGGTGGATATATGGAGTTAGAATATGGTGGATATATGAATTTAGAATGTTAGAATATGGTGGATATATGGAGTTAGAATTTTAGAATATGGTGGATATATGGAGTTAGAATATGGTGGATATGGAGTTAGAATATGGTGAATATATGGATTTAGAATGTTAGAATATGGTGGATATATGGAGTTAGAATATGGTGGATATATGGAGTTAGATTTTGGTGGATATGGAGTTAGAATGTTAGAATATGGTGGATATGGAGTTAGAATATGGTGTATATGGTGTTAGAATATGGTGGATATGGAGTTAGAATATGGTGGATATGGAGTTAGAATATGGTGGATATGGAGTTAGAATATGGTGGATATGGAGTTAGAATATGGTGCAGATGGAGTTAGAATATGGTGGATATGGAGTTAGAATATGGTGGATATGGAGTTAGAATATGGTGGATATGGAGTTAGAATATGGTTGATAAATTGTTAGAATATGGTAGATATATGGATTTAGAATATATAGGATATATGGAGTTAGAATATGGTGGATATGGAGTTAGAATATGCTGGATTTATTGAGTTAGAATATGGTGGATATGGAGTTAAAATGTATGAATATGGTGGATATATGGAGTTAGAATATGGTGGATATATGGATTTAGAATGTTAGAATATGGTGGATATGTAGTTAGAATATGGTGTATATGGAGTTAGAATATGGTGTATATGGAGTTAGAATATGGTGTATATGGAGTTAGAATATGGTGGATATGGAGTTAGAATGTATGAATATGGTGGATATATGGAGTTAAAATGTATGAATATGGTGGATATATGGAGTTAGAATATGGTGGATATATGGATTTAGAATATGGTAGATATATGGATTTAGAATATGGTGGATATGGAGTTAGAATGTTAGAATATGGTGTATATGGAGTTAGAATGTGGTGGATATGAAGTTAGAATATGGTGGATATGGAGTTAGAATATGGTGGATATATGGAGTTAGAATATGGTGGATATATGAATTTAGAATGTTAGAATATGGTG